>NC_051307.1:30425496-30728527 GCF_015220235.1 Choloepus didactylus
TTTATTCACTGTATTAGGAGTCTTCAGAGCTGCCTTCTAGTGCCTATAATCCTATTTCTAAAAATCAGATCCCAGCCATCCCTGTATTCTGCATCACATAATCCCATCCCTCCAGCCCTGACAGTTGGACTATTGTAAAAGCCTGATGACAAAAGGAATCCATCCAGTAGTTGGTTAGAAGACTGTGGCTTATAAACCCAGCTGGAAGTGGGAGCAGTCAGGTAAAATGGACATGAGACAGAACCTGGCTTGGAACTGCCCTACGAGAAGCCAGTATAAACTTGGGAATCAAGCCATTGGAGAGATAACCAGAACAGATGTGCAGAGGGAGAAATTCCATGGCAAAGAGGATGGAGAGGTGAGAATGCCCAGTCCTGAAAGTGCCCAGATACCAAGATCTTCACTTTGACCCAGGACTTTGAGCACATGTTTGCTTCCATTTCATTTCACTCCATTTCTTGTAAATAAAAGACCTTTAGCTAGAATATGCACAATATAAATAAAATAACAATAATAAGTGACTTGGGAGCTGACTTTAATTGAATTTAGTAAAGACATCAAATTTTAGGCTTTCAGAATCCTGTTAATGGAAGAATTCTAACCATTCATCAAAGATAATAACTAAAGAGTAGACGAGAAGGTAGAAGAGGCATGCATAGGTTAACCTGGTACTTGTAAAATCACACCAGTGCAGTGACCAACTATCCTTGCTCAATATGAAAATATTTTATTTATATGAATGATGCTTATCAAATGCAAAAAGTTACTATGTTCAGTATAAGCCTAGAGTATAAAGCTCTACAAATTTAATTACTACAAATTATTCATTAAAATATTTATTGTCTACTATATTACTTGTACCATGCAAGACACAGAAATGCCAGAGCATTGAAGAGAAAATGACATGTTCCCTGGCTTTGTGGGAAGGAGAGTAATAGTCCAATTGTGATAGTCCCTTATTCCATGATAAAACATGGCATGCAGACATGAAAGTAAATTATTGTTTTTGATATTATTAATATTTTATTAATTAACAAAATATTTTAAATTGGAAGGAAACATAGCTGGAAAAACATCTGCTTTAATCAGATTAATTCTAAAAATAATTTGAAATTTGTAATAAAAAACAAAGCAAATACTTCTTAAAATTAAATGCTAATCTTCTATGTCCTTGTATGTACAGCAATTATGGCAAAATGAGATTTACTCAGTAATATTTCATAATATTGAGGAGTACTGGACAAGGAATGGATCCCTCTACTTTTCAGCATGGCGAAGTGGTAGCAAATTAAACAGAGTTGAGGGACTTGAGAAATTATTGCACCGATAACTTCATTTCTGTTTGTCTCATTTCTTGATCTATAAAATTACATTGCTGATATTCATCCTGAGGAGAGGCAAGATGGCGGCAGAGAGAGGAGTGGAAGTTAAGTAGTCCCCCTGGAACAACTACAAAACACCAGAAACAACTAGAAATAATCCAGAATAACTGTGGGGGGAAAAACGAGACCATCCACTCATCATACACCAACCTGAATTGGGAGGAATGCCCAAGAACACAGCATAAAATCTGGAAGTAAAAACTGCAGATCCAAGTCGTGAGACCCCCTCCCCCATAGCCCGAGCTGCAAAGCCTCATGGTGCCAGAGAGAAGCTCTCTCCCAGCAAGCGAATATAGCTCAGCTGAGCTCCAACTGGGGTTTTAAGTAGCGAGTGTGAACTGCTCACTACAGGTACGCATCCCCAAAAAACATACAGAGGCTTTGGGTGACAACTGACCTTGGAGAGCCGGAGGGTCTCCTTGGACTGGGTCTGAAGGGGACTATCTGTTTCTTTTTCAGCTCAGTGGAGAAAGCCCCAGTCATTTTCAGTTTCTAGGGCTGTGACCCGGGGAAGGGTGGAGACAGCAGAAGCAGAGAGCGAGACCATTGAAATGCTAATGACCTCCACCTGGGGGCTCTGTCTTCTCTAGGAGGAAAGGGGTGGGGGAACACAGCCATACCTCCTCACACCAGTCAAGAATTATAGGCTAACAGGCATCACCTGCTGGGCAGAAAAAGCACAGTGATCTGAGGCATCAAAGGGTGGAGCAATTTTCCAAGACACACCTGCAGGGAAACCAGATACTGAATATTTCTTCCCTCTGGGACCTGAGCCTGTTCTGGTCCGGGAAAACCTGATTTGGATAACCAAGGAAACCACGCCTGGACAACAGAAAATTACAACCTACACTAAGAAAAACAGAGTTACGGCCCAGTCAAAGGAACAAACGTACACTTCAACTGAGATACAGGAATTTAAACAACTGTATCTAAATCAATTCAAAAAGTTTAGAGAAGATATTGCAAAAGAGATAGAGGCTGTGAAGGAAACACTGGGCATATATACGGCAGAAATCAAAAGTTCAAAAAAACAACTAGTAGAATCTATGGAAATGAAACGCACAACACAAGAGATGAAAGACACAATGGAAACATACAACAGCAGACCTCAAGAGGCAGAAGAAAACACTCAGGAACTGGAGAACAAAACACCTGAAAGCCTACACGCAAAGGAGAAGATGGAGAAAAGAATGAAAAAATATGAGCAACGTCTCCGGGAACTCAAGGATGAAACAAAGTATAATAATGTACGTATCATTGGTGTCCCAGAAAGAGAAGAGAAGGGAAAGGGGGCAGAAGCAATAACAGAGGAAATAATTAATGAAAATTTCCCATCTCTTATGAAAGACATAAAATTACAGATCCAAGAAGCGCAGCGTACTCCAAACAGAAGAGATACGAATAGGCCTACGCGAAGACACTTAATAATCAGATTATCAAATGTCAAAGACAAAGAGAGAATCCTGAAAGCAGCAAGAGAAACGCGATCCATTACATAAAAAGGAAGCTTAATAAGACTATGTGCGGATCTCTCAGCAGAAACCATGGAGGCAAGAAGGAAGTGGTGTGATATATTTAAGATACTGAAAGAGAAAAACCGCCAACCAAGAATCCTATATCCAGCAAAGCTGTCCTTCAAATATGAGGGAGAGCTCAAAATATTTTCTGACAAACAGACAATGAGAGACTTTGTGAACAAGACACCTGCCCTGCAGGAAATACTAAAGGGAGCACTACAGGGTGACAGAAGACAGGAGTGCGTGGTTTGGAACACAATTTTGGGAGATGGTAGCACAACAATGTAAGTACACTGAACAAAGGTAACTATGAATACGGTTGAGAGAGGAAGGTGGGGAGCATGTGAGACACCACAAGAAAGGAGGAAAGATAAAGACTGGGACTGTGTAACTTGGTGAAATCTAGAGTATTCAACAATTGTGATAAAATGTACAAATATGTTGTTTTACGAGGGAGAACAAGCAAATGTCAACCTTGCCAGGTGTTAAAAATGGGGAGGCATTGGGGGAGGGATGCAATCAGGATGAACTAGAGACTGTAACTAATAGAATCATTGTATTATGCTTCCTTTAATGTAACAAAGGTGATATACCAAGGTAAATACAGATAAGAGGGCGGGATAGGGGAGGCATGTTAGACACTTGACATTGGTGGTATTGTCTGATTTTTAACTCTACTTTGATTTAAGGTTATTTTTCCTTTTGCTGCTTCCTAGCTGTCATTTTTTTTCCTCTTTCTTTTGCCTCTCTACCTTCTTTTACTCTCCCTCCTGCCTTGTGGAAGAAATGCAGATGCCCTTATATAGATAGTGGTGAAGGTGGTGAACGCATAAATGTATGACCATGCAGAGAACCATCGATTATTTACTTGGGATGGAATGTATGGTGAGTGAACAAAACAATATTAAAAAAAATGGGTTGATGGCAAAACCTCAAGGGCAAGATACTGAGTGAAATAAGCCAGACACATAAGGACAATTATTGCAGGGTCTCACTGATAGGAACTAATTATAATATGTAAACTCATAGACATGAAATATAAGGTACCAAGATATAGGACGAGGCTTAAGAATGGGGAGTGGTTGCTTAGTATGAGCAGAATGTTCAATTAGGATGAACTTGAATGTTTGGAAATGAACAGGGGTGTTGGTAGCAAGATGTGAGAATAACTAACAGCGCCAAATGGTGTGCTAATGAGGTGGAAAGGGGAAGCTCAGTCATATATGTCACCAGAAGGGAAGTTGGAGGCCAAAAGATGGGAATGTATAAAACTGAATCCTATGGTGGGCAATGTCCATGATCAACTGTACAAATACTAGAATTTGCTTTCATGAACCAGAACAAATGTATGACAATACAATTAGAAGTTAACAATAGAGGGGCATATAGGGAAGAACTATATACCTATTACAAACTATACACTACAGTTAGTAGTATTTCAACATTTTTTCATAAACAGTAACAAATGTACTATACCAATACTACAAGTCAGCAATTGAGGGGGGTTGGTTAGGGATAGGGGAGGATTAGAGTTTCCTTTTCTTTTTTTCTTTTTTCATCTTTCACTTTATTTCTTGTCTGGAGTAATGAAAAGTTTCTAAAAATTGAACAAAAATTAAGTGTGATGGATGCACAGCTGTATGAGGGTACCCAGGGGCAAGTGATTGTACACTTTGGATCTTTGGATAATTGTATGGTATCTGAACAATCTCAATAAAATTGAAAAAAAAAATACATTGCTGTAAAATAATCTATAGGTTATCTTCCAGTTCTATTATTTTATTATTTTCATTTCAACCACCACAGTTGTCTTCAGAAAAAGAGTAAAAAATATAGTTAAAAGAAGCTGGCTTCCTCAAGAAACTAGAAAAAGAAAACAATATACACCCAAAGAAAGAAGAAAAGAAAGAACAAAGAGCAGTAATCAACAAAATTGTATTCAAAAAGATAGAGAAAATCAATGAAACAAATGCTTATTCTTCAAAACAAATCAATACAATTTATGAAGTTCTAGCAAAACTGACAAAAATAAAAAAAGAGAAGACAAAGCACAATATCAGAAATGAAATAGGGGCTAAACTACAGTCTTCAGCCATTAAAAAAGTAATAAGTAAATACTATGAGCAAGTTTACACTCATGTATTTGAGAACTCAGAAGAAATGGAACAATTCTTTGAAAACCACTCGGATGGTATTTTTGCTGTGTCAACTTGGCTAGACTACAGTTTCCAATTATTCATCAAACAATCTGGGTGCTAACCATGAAGGTATGTTGTAGACGTGATTGAAGTCCATCATCATTTGACTTTTGATATCTGGATGTCAGAATGAAAGAGAAATTACCCTTGATATCTGGATGTGTCATGTGCCAGATTCATCCAGTTAGAAGGCCTTATCAGCAAAGTTGATGCTTTCCTAATAAAAAAGAAATTGTACTTATAGACTGCAGCTTCAGCAGGTGCCCAAGCGCTCCAGTCTGGCCTTCTCCATGATCTACCCTGTGGATTTCAGACTTGCTTAGCCATCCCACAATCATCAGCCAATTCTTTTCAATATGTCTCTTCATTTATATCCCCTAGCTACTCTGGTTAAACATTGACTGATCTAACCACAAATTACCAAAATTCAATCAAGATGAAGTAGACAATTGGAATAGCCCTATACAGTTAAAAAAATGAAACTGTAATTAAAAAATCTCCAAAAAAGAAATCTAAATGCCCAAATGATTAAACTGCACAATTCTGCCAAACATCAAGAATAAAAGAGCACTAAACAATCTCATCCCAATAGTAGAAGAGGAGTGGACATTTCCCAATTGATTGTATAAAGCTACTCTTATTCTAATACCAAAACAAGATAAAGAAAGTACAGAAAACTTGACAAAGAAGAATAAAATGGGAACAATCATTCTGCCTGATGTTAAAGCTTACGATAAACTACAATAATAGACACAGTGTAGTATTGGCAGAGGTATAGACATATAGGACAATGCAACGTAACAGAAGACCCAAAAGATGACCCCCACAAATACACTCAATTAATTTTTGTAAATGTGTAAAACAAATTCAGTTGAAGAAGGACAGCCTTTTTAACAAACGGTCATGAAGCAATCAAATATCCATAGGCAAAAGAAAAACCCTGACTGCTTCAGTTTGCCAAAGTTGCTGTTATGCAAAATAACAGAAATGGATTGGCTTTTACAATGGGGATTTATTAGGTTGCAAATTTATAGTTGTAAGGCCATGAAAATGTCCAAATTAAGGCATCAAGAGGTAGACACATTCTCTGAGGAAAGTCCGATGGCATCCAGGTTTCCTCTGTCACTTTGGAAGGCACATGGCGACGTCTGCTGGCCCTTCTCTTCTGGATTCTGGTTTCAGAGTGGCTCTCTCTCCATCATGTCTCTGGGTGTTTCTCTCCTAGCTTCTCCCGCGGGCAAACTCTGGATTACAATTCTTAGCTTCCCCCCAAACTGTCTGTCTCAGCTTCTCTTTATCTCCAAGCATCTGAGTCTCTGTCAGCTCTGGGCTTCCTCTCTCTCCCTGAGCTCTCGTAAAGACACCCTTGAATAGGCAGGGTCACATCTCCATGGACATAATCTAATCAAAACGCCCCACCCTCAGCTGGGTGGGTCACATCTCCAAGAAAACAACCTAATCAAATATCCCACCCAACAATAGTTCTGTCCCAACAAGAGTGGATTAAACGAACAAAGTCTTTCATGGGGTACATAACAGATTCAAACCAGCACACTGACCTAAATTCCCACCTCATAAAAAAATTACCTCAAGATTTGTTGTAGAATTAAGCTAGAAAGCATTAACCAATAAAATGTTTACAAAAACACATGAGTTGAAATCTTTGGGATCTAGAACTAGACAAAGAGTTCATAGACTAGACACCAAAGGCATGATCCATAAAAGGAAAACAAATGGTAAAAGAGACCTTATCAAATTTAAAAACTTTTGCACTGCCAAAACCCACATGAAGACTAAGAAAATATAGGCTAAGAGAAGATATTTGTGAACAACACATCTAACAAAAGATTAGTATCTAGAATACAGAAAGACCTTTCTAAACAGCAAATATTCAAAGCAAAGCAATCCAATTAGAAAATGGGTAACAGAAATGAGAAAACATTTCCCCAAAGAGGGTATACAGAAGAAAAGAAGTACATGAAAGACTTTCAAGTTTATTAACCATCAGGGAAATGCAAATTAATGCAATGAAATGAATGCAATGAGATATCAGCCCATATTTACCAGAGTAGCTAAAATTTAAAAATCATGATAAAGATAAATGCTAGCAAGCATGCAGATAAACTGGATCATTCATGCATTGTTCGTGGGAATATAAAAGGGTATTTTCTTATGAAACCAAACATGTATTACATATAGATCCCAACAATTGTACTCTTGGGCATGTATTCCAGATAAACAAAAACTTATGTTCAAACAAACACTTGTATGCAAAAAGCAGATTTATTTGTTATAGTCAAAGCTAGAATCATCCTAGTGGTCATTTAACAGGTGAATGGTTAAACAAATTGTGGTACAAATATACTATGGAATACTACTGAGCAATAAAAAGGAACAAAATATCAATACACACAATACCTTGGATGAAACTCTAGGAAATTATGCTGAATGAAAAAGAAAAGATAACACAGAGCCTTATTCCATTTACTTAACATTTTTGAAATGACATTTTCGAATTAGAGGGCAAATTAGTGATTGTGGGGGTTAAGGGGAAAGGCAAGAGGGAAGTGGGTATGGTTATAAAAGTTCAACATAACATATCTTATCTTGACTGTGGTGACTGATAGGGGAATTTACATAAGTGATAAAATTATACAGAATTTACCACCACCACCTCATCACACTAATGAATACAAGTAAAACTGAGGGAAATCCAAATAAGATAGGTGTAATTCATCAATGTCAATATCCTGATTATGATATTATACTATAGTTTTGCAAAATATCACCATTGGAGGAAACTGGGCAAAGTGTACAAGGAATCTAACTGTCTCATTTCTTATAATTACATGTGAATCTAAAATGGGCCCAATAACATTTTAAATTAAATAAAAAGAAGATAAATTTTAGCATCAAACTGGGGTCTTGATTCCTGGCTCTGCCTTATATCATAAAGAAATTATTTCAACTATCTGCAACTCAGTTTTCTCCCTGGTGAAATGAAAGTACCATATAAGGAAGGCATTACTTCATTCATTTATTCATTCCTTCATTTCATTAAAACATCAGGCATGTACTGAGTATCTTTTAAGTTCCAGATACCATGTGAGAAGGCTGGGAAAACAAATGTTACTACAATTACTGCTGCTATAGATATTGCTACTGCCTTTGTAACTATTAACTGGTGCTACTACTATAATTACTACCACTAATTATAATAAAGATTCTTGTTCTCAAGGAATGCACAAGCCAGTAGGAGAGTCAAGTTAACAGATACTATGTTTTGACAAAACTCTGTGGTAAAAGGAAAAGTTTACAAAGGATCAAATATGAGGCATCTTACTTAGACTTTCAGAAAGAGGAGATAGAAAGATTTCTAGAGTACATAATGAGTTTTAGCTTCCTAGGTTGCTGAAGCAAAGACCATGAAATGGTTCAGCTCAAACAATGGGATTTTATTCACTCACGGTTTTGAGGTAGGGAAAATATCCAAATCAAGGCATTATCAAGGTGATGCTTTATCCCTGAATTCTGTGGTGTTCTTGGGCTGGCTGCCAGTGATCCTTGGTTCTTCTATCACATGGCAAGGCACACGGCAGTGTCTTCTGGCTTCTTCCTTCACTTCTGGGTTCCATCTCAGCTTCTTGTTTCCTGTGGGTTTCTCTCTCTCTCTGTCTGAATTTTACTCCACTTATAAAGGATTCTAGTAATAGGATTAAGACCCATCCTGACTGAGGGGTCAAACCTTAACTGAAGTAGCTTCATCAAACGGTCCTACTTCCAATGGGTTCACATCCACAGGAAAGGAATAAATTTAAGTACATATTTTTGGGGGGTACATACAGTTTTAAACCATTATAGCATGATTAAACTCAAGCGTGAAAGCTGCACAGAATCCAGAAGTAGATATGCCTTCAGGCAAAGGAAGCAGAAAGGTGAAAAGTCTCAGAGCCCTAAAAGAGAGGGTGAATTTGTGACAATCTAGGCATCAGTCACAGCTGGCACATAGAGTAAGAAAGGGGAAAAAACTGCAATTCTACTACAGTGAAACATTTGACTTAGGATGACCTTAACAAATCCCTCTAGTAAAGCTTTCACTTGGCACCAAAGAGTCAGATAAGAAGCCAAAAGCACCCCCTGTAGTTCCTGGCAAATAAAAGCACTTTATCTTTTATTACTAGTAGTATCATTAGGCATAGCAGTAGCAATAATAGCAGTAGTAGCAGTAATCTTCAATAACACTGAAAGGGATATATAAATAAAACCTAATTTATTGAGCTAGCTACTTTTCAAACTAAAGTTAATTTATTAACATGGTAGTGGAGTTAGATATTCTGTAAAACAGAAGACTTAAAGTGTCAGATGATGAACCAAACTTCTTAAAAAATCAGAAATTACTGAGCAATTATTTGACACCATGGCAGCCTAAATCCCTATAGTTGTCAGTCTTCATTACATTCAACAAGTCTCTTTCTTTGGAGATTTTATTTATATATCTAGGAACACATTGATAGGGAAAAGACTGAAATTTACTAAAGTAACTCAAAAATAATTCAAACATGAATAAATGTCAGGGGTATGGATGAATGCTGTATAATGATGTTATTAACTCTGACTTGGAAATCTGAGATTACATCAAAGAAAAGGTAAAATTTAAGTGACTTCTTGACAGGCAAGTATTATTCTACCAGGCAGGGGCAACAAGAGCGGGTTGCTCTACATGCAAGAAACAGAAAACAGATGAAGTTGGAAATGGAATGTTTTATTTGAGGGGCTGTTAATAATACACTGGATGTTGTGAAAAGAAATGTGACAGGCAGAGTGTGCCCAACTGGTGAAGGAACTTGTGTGATCAACCAAGGGACATGATCTTAAGGCTGTCGGAACAGGAAGCCATCATTATTTTAGAGTGTGAAGGATAGACTACGTGGGCAGAGGGTAGAAATAAAGGTAAGTTAAACAATCTAGGATGTAGTGAAAGTACATAAGAGAGAGATGTCAGTGGCCTGAATGACTAGAGAATGCAGTGCCTAGAGAATCAAGACAAAAGAAATTCTACCAAAGCAAAATTCATAAGACAAGGTAATCGTTTCCTCACCAACATCTGCAAAATGTTATCGTCTTTTAAAAATTCTTATTTTAGTAAAACTTACAGCACAATATTTTGATTTTGTCAGTCTTATTTCCCCTTCGAATATAAATTTCTGAAGACCAAAAATGGTGTATTTTATCTTTAAAATTTCCATAAATTCTGTTGCAGGTTCTCACTCACATCAGTGACTTGCTCTATGACAAATGAATGAATGAAATTTGCTATTAATAAAGAGAAAATCTTCTCTAAGGTGAAATAGTAATTCCAAGTAACATGTTTATATGCAATCAGATCCAAAAGAAATACTTCTTTTACATGTTTGAATTAATTCTACATCCAAAGGAAAATCACCAATGAACAGTGAGTTATTTGTGAATTTCAGATTCTTCATGTCCTTTGGTTACATATAGACAAAATAGAATGACAAATCAATTCACATTATCAACACATTAAGCTACTTAACAATTATTGTGTGATTAAAACATACATATGTAAGCTGTAAAAGATACAAACAAGCACTCAAATACACATATACACTGATGTTGCCCTCCTATAAGCAGTTGGGTCTATAAGTAATGACCAAATTTTGTTAAATTATTTCATATATAAAATATTTCTTACAGAATACGGCCAAGAAAATGAAATCTAATTAAAGGCAAGAAATTTATTATATTTGCAAATATAATTGCCAAAGTAATTTATTAAAACACTAAAAGCTTCATTTTTAATGTTAAAATTAATCAAAATTAAATATACTCCCCTTATAAATAAGATAACATATTTTTCATATTCATAGTGTAATATGAATTGGAACTTTAATAACTACAATTTTAATACCACTGTAATAGAATTCTGCTACCATTCCTGCTAACTTAAAACCAAAATCTGATTTGCAGGATTCTCTAATTGAAGTAGACTTCAAAACTCACTTTTGCACCTCACCAACACCTTATTTTAAAGGATCAGTTGGAACTTGCCCTGTGATATTTGCATGACGATTTCTCCCTAATTCAAGTTAATGAGTAAAGCTGAGTGCCAGTAAATAAATGAAACAAAAAAAAAAAGGAAGAAGGAAAAAAAACTTGCCCATAAATAGTCCATTTATTTAAAAAAACAGTAAAAGTACACTGCAAAACTGAAACTGTTTTTCAATGGAAGTTATTTCTTCAAATTCATCTTGACATTTTGATCTACTGTTTCCTTTATTTGTTGGACTTATTTTTATTAATCTCATCTAAAAGAAACTGGAATTTTATTCTGTACTTCTCTTCATATTTTACTTATAAAGTGTGCATTGTAAACATGAACACAAGGGTGTGGGGTTACATTTCAGGGCAAATCGAATTGGTTTGATATGGACAATATCATTTACAAAATATTATACTCTGAGCCTCATTAACCTGAAATTGGCAAACAGATGTCTATTGTTTATATCTTTGTATAATGGACAGTAGATGATGCTTTCTCAATAATTTTCAATTATTTTTCAAAGTCAATTGAGGATCCAAGAAAAATGCAAACAAACTAAAAACCAAACCTAAAATCTAAAATATAAAGGGAGAATGATTTCTCTTTTAGGGTTAGAACTTCTTTAGTATTTTTTTTTTCTCCCACATGGGATACAGTGAATATACCGGGTTGAACTAAAACGCTAAATCAATTGCAATTCCACATGTAATCTATATTAAATAATCACCATATTGGTTACAAATTTTTGAAGAGCTAATCTATGCTAGCCACTTCACCTAAAATATCATATCATATTCTTGAAAGGTAGGCACCTTTTCTTGAAAGATAGGTGTTTTATCCCCTTTTCATAAATGAAAAAACTCAGACTAAGAGAAACTGAATACCTTTCTCAAGATCACAGAGCAAGGCAGCAAATGTTTCAAAATTTCATTTTTCTGACCTATTTTCTCTTAGACATACTGTCTTTCTCTTACAAACAATCTTGGATAATGGGGAAAAAAATCATCCTCACCAATTTGGGCAAGGTTGCAGTCACCTCACACTCTACTTCGATTCACTTGTTCTGCAAAGGAGAGGCCATCTTCCATTCGATGACCCTCCCTGGATGGACAAAAGAGGGAAACTGAGGAAGGGGTGTGTAACTGAATGCCTTATGGGATTCTGCCCATTTTGCACCAAGAAAAACAGTGAGTTCAAGCAGAATTACATTATTTTTACTGGGCATTAAAAAAAATAGCCAATCAGGAACTCGTGTAGTTTTAAGTCTTCAAACAATTACGAGGATTTTTAAGACTCTTCCTTGTGAATTATAAGTAATACTGAAGGACAGGGAGCTCATTTTGGAATCAATAATCTTCAGAAAGCAAAGGAAATGAGATGAGTAGACTGTCCCAGTATTAAAACAAACGATGTTTAGAGGGGAAACAAAGGAAGAAGGAATGGCATCTCTCAAACTTTTTTGACAGGTTTTGAAAAGATCTTTAAAAGAAACAACTAGACAAAGCAAAATGCACACAAAAGAAAACAGTAACAAAAAATTTAAATGGCTCTAATTATCTAACAAATTTTTGCAAGTATAAGCCTGAAATAATTATCTACTAAAGCATTCAAAGGGATCAGAACAGAAACTAAAGACATCCCTTTTGTTTTAGATTATTTTTCAGTTAATTATAAGGGTCCAAGTTTCATTATGTGCTGCATTTAATGCACAGTCAGCTTAAACAAATCCCATAAAAGTACTATAGATGTATGTTTCAGTTCATTTCTCTTGTAGTATAAATTTTGCTTTCATATAACTTCTTCTGGAAATGCTGGTTTTCATGACCATACACTTAAAGTCACATCATGAACAATAAGCTTTTTTTCAATATTTTTTAAAATTGTTTCTTTTTATAGAGGGTTTTCATTTTTAAAATACTTACATTCCTCTCATTTTATTTTACTGTATTGAATGATGTCCAAAGGGGAGTTAAAGATTAGGTGAACCAATAAAGGAAAGTAAACATATATTTAAAAGATGAGCAATTTTTCCAGTTACTGTAACTTTAGGACAAAGTAGAGATTTACTTGAACAACATGCTGAAGATTTGTGGAATTACCATTAGGTCTCTGAATTTTCACATTTCCCAAAATCTGCTGTAGCAACTAAGGCTTATCTGCAAACCTCTGAATTTATTTAGGCACTAACAAACACAAGTACATCCAAATCTACCCTACTCACCACTGATTATAAATTAGCAGAAGCGGTTATTGAATCAGATCTCACTTTTATTACCTTTGTGCCAGCATAGCTGCTACAAAATGATTGCGTCTCCTGGAATGTGAAACTAGTCTCTTCAAAGTACCTACATGTATTATTTGTATATTACCAGTTGCTGTGCCCACCAATACACCTTGCTTCTATTTACCTCAACAAACATTTGTGGAATTGAATCCTTGGTTATTTATTGGATTCAATTTCAGTGAATTATTATTCTGCTGCCAGTACTGGCACTAAGGCTTGACACATATAAGACAGAGAGAGTGGTTCTGTTCACAATAGTTAGAAAGAGAACTGTTTATTACACATAAAAAGATCATCACCATCATCGACATATACATGCCTCTTCAGAAGTTTCCCTGCATCAAGTCTGTTAAATAATACTTTTAATATGATTTTATGGATATCAGAATGGTAAGGGAGAAAGAAGTAGTGAGTAAGGGTTAGCTTAAATCCACCTAGAGATGGTTCCAGGCTATCTGTAACACATTTGCTTTTCACCTTCTTTTCTCACCAATTAGGACATTAGATTTTTGAGATGTTTGCAAAGCTTCAGTAGGTTGTATTGAACTTGTTCCCCAAATAAAAACTTCAAATTTTTCCATGAAAACTTTCTGTTAACATGCATGTACCCAGCCCCTGTCCATCCATTAATACAGATATAAGAGTGCAGTTCTTGGGACTGGGTTTATTTTCCACCAGTCTCTTTATCACTTCCAAAATGTGCTGGTTTTAATCTATGTCACCTACAAAAGACCTTTTGATTAGGATGTTGCCATGGAGATGTGACTCACCCAAGTGTGGGTGAGACATTTTGATTAGGTCATTAATCAAAGGTGTGACCCCATCCATAGAGTGATTAGTTCACTGGAATACTTTAAGAGAACTCAGGGAGAGAAGCTGAGAGAGACATTTTGGAGAGAATCAAAGATAATTCAGCTAATCCAGAGTTTGCCCCTGGAAGAACCTAAGAGCTGAGAGAAACCAGAGGCTTGGAAATGCTGGGAGATGGAGACAGAAGGACATCTGGATATGCTAAGCTAAGAGATGAAGCCTAGAGTTTGCCCTGGAGAAGCTAAGAGAGGACTCCCAGATAGAGCAAATGACCCAGGAGAACCAAGCAAAGAGCTGAGAGAAGCTAAGAGAAACAAAAGCCCAGAGACACCTTGGAGAAAGTCATTTTGAAACACAATCCAGGTGCAAAGAAGTAGTAGATGCCAGCCACATGCCTTCTCAGATGACAGAGGTGTTCCAGACACCATCGGCCATTCTTCAGTGAAGGTATCATCTTTTCGATGCCTTAGTTTGGACACTTTTATGGCTTTAGGACTGTAAATTTGTAACCTAATAAACCCCCTTTACAAAAGCCAATCCATTTCTGGTGTTGTGTATAACGGTGGCGTTGGTAAACCAGAACAGATTTTGGTACCAGAGAAGTGGAGGGCTGCTGAGTTTGCAAATATCAAACATGTTGGAATGGCTTTTTAAATGATAAGGGGAAGACACTTGAAGAACTGTGAGGAACGTGATAGAAAAGGCCTAGATTGCTTTGAAGAGACTGTTGGTAAAAATATGGACTCTAAGATACTTCCAACAAGGACTTAGACAGAAATGTTGAATGTGTCGTTGCAAACTGGAAGTAAGGCAATCCTTGTTTTAAAGTGGCAGAGAGTTTGGCAAAATTGAATCCTAGTGTCAGAAGGAAGGCAGAACTTGAATGCAATGAACTGAGATGCTTAGCTGAAGAGATCTCCAAACTAAACGTGGAAAATGCAGCCTGGCTTCTCCTTGCAGCTTATAGCAAAATGCAAGAGGAAAGAGTTAACCTGAGAACTGAACTCTTGACTAAAAAGAAACCAGAAATTGACGGTCTGGATAATTCTGGGCTTCCAGAAAGTGAGACCCCAGAGGATAGTAACTCATGTGAAGATTTAATGAAACCTGAAAGCAGTCAGCCATTTCAGTATAAGCCAGGATTGGAAATGGAACTATCCAGGAAGGATTTGTGGAAACTCCTATTGTCTGATGGTTTTGATCCCTGTATGCTGCATGCCAAGCCAACAAATTTTTTGTGAGATCTGTATAAATGGAACCACTGCCAGTCTGGCCTAAAAGGGTCAGAAAAGGGACAGGCTGAAGGAAAGTTTTCTTCAAAGGTGGAACCATGGAAGCCAAGGTCTGAAGCCAATAAATCTCATGCCAGAAGAATGGATCCTGCCATCCATGTGAAGAGTGTGAGTTTTCCCTGGAAGCAGGGGGAGGACCTTCTGCCTCCATGTTCAGGAAGAGTGCTGTCAACCCAGGCCTCAGAGATGGTGGAGCACATTTTCCGGGGATTGGCAAGAGCCTGGCCACCACCCCACATTTCTGAAGTTGTTGATCATGGACCCTGGTGATGGGAGAGCATCCGGGTGCCATTGAGATGCTTGGGGAGGGTAGGGACAAGAAGAAGGTGGTCTCTGTAAAGCATGGATATGTTGGAGCAATTGCTCCAGTGTTTGGAGAGAATAGGGCCGCCATGAAGGTCCTTAGAAAGGGTAGGACTCTCACTCTTCCGAGTCGCAAGGATAAAATGTCATTCTACAAATGACTCTCAGACTTCGAACTCTAATGAAGTATGGTAGGTTTTAGGAACTGTTTCAGTCCTTTGATTCCTGTTTTCCTTTTGGTTTCTCTCTATGGCAATGGGAACATTTAACCTATGACTATCTCTCCTTTGTATATCGGAAGCAGATAACGTGTTCTAAGTTTTGCAGGTCCACAGCTAGAGGGGAATTTTGCCTTAGGACAGACCATGCCTGTAACTGTTTTTGATAAGATCTTGTACTTACCTACTTCTACTGAAATGATTTAAGTTTTTGTGATATTGTGATAGGAGGAAAGTATTTTATATATGGAAAAACATGTCTTTTGGGGGTCTAGGGGGTGCAATGTGCCAGTGTGGATATATTATGTCCTTCCAAAAGACATGTTTTAATCCAGTGTGGTGGGAAATTTGGCTTAGGTTGTTTCCATGGAGATGTGACTCAACCAACTAGGTGATAACTCTGACTGAATTATTTCCATGGAGGTGTGGCCCCACCCATTAAGCATGGGTCTTGATTAGTTTACTGGAGTCCTTTAAAAAGAGCCACATAGGCCCAGACACTTCCTGATGCTGACACTTAGAGAGTCATGGAGATGCAGACAGAAGGACATCTGGAGATGTTATGCTAAGAGATGAAGCCCAGAGTTTGCTCCAGAGAAGCTAAGACAGAACCCCCAGGCACCTGGAGAGAAATATTCCGGGAGAAAGAACCAAGAATGCACAGGAGCTGAGAGAGGAGTTGGAACACAACCAGGGATCAGCAGATGCCAGCCATGTGCCTTCCCAGCCAACAGAGGTTTTCTGGGCGCCAATGGCCTTTCTTCAGTGAAGGTACCCTATTGTCCATGCCTTAGTTGGACACTGTTATGGCCTTAGGACTATAACTTTGTAACTTACAAAGTTTATAAAACCCCTTTATAAAAGTTGATAAGCCCCCTTTATAAAAGCCAATTCATTTCTGGTATTTTGCATAATGGCAGCATTAGCAAACCAGAACAAATTCTTTATCTATAAGATGAAGATCACATTTATTAGGACAGATTTCAAGCCCCAAATAGAGCGCTATTTCCATTTTCAGCCTCTACCTGACTATTCACTGTACATAATTACATACCTTCTCCAAATTTCTTGCCACCACTTCATCATTCTCTTCCTCTATGCAAATCTCACTTCCATATGACTGCTGACTACCCTTCCTATGTAGTAGTCTGTAGTATTTTTTTGTACATTCAATTATATGGTATTTTGGCAATTCTTTAAAAAGCCTTTTGTGTTTCTAAGTAACAATTTATTTTTTATGTTTCTATCTTCATCTTGATTTTGTATAAATCTAATGTATATGTGTGTATTTGCATCTCCAGCTCTTCCAGCTCTCAGTTTTTAGTGCAAAACATTTTCATATTTTTATTAATATTACTTGCCAACAGGGTAGCTATTTTCAAAGGCAAGGAAGACTCAAAATTTGGGAATCTCGCACTGCTATTAACAGAGATCAAAAAATTTATGATAACTAGAATACTAAATGTAGCAATAGGTAAAATAACTGTTATACTTTAGCACTGGTAAATTATGTAACGATTCCAGCAGGTTCTTACCCTGGTTCTCTGGGCTTACCTTCACTTATAGGAGCAAATAGAAATGGATTTTAGAACTTTTCTTCTGCAATCTACTAGAACATGTTTGTTTATTTTCCTTTTCATTGTTTCATATTTAATGTTCATAGAGATATACCTGGAGTTTGAATTATATAGGTTCTCATATGAAATTTATAGGCACAAATTTCCTTGTACAGATAAAGAAAGTTGCCATTTACTTTACACATCGTGATTTTTAGTGCCCAAAATATATTTATATCTCTTAATGCACACATGCACACACACACACTCAGACACAAATGCATGCGTGTGTTTACAAATACACACACCCACTCTTTGGCACACTAAATTACCAGAGTTCTCAGTGTATGTGAAGACAATGGCAGGAAAATGTGTTTTAAAAGCACCAATAGAAAGATAAGAAAGGAACAGGATACCTTAAAAGAGAAAGAGATGAACTCTGTCTTATAATGTCAATGAATGGCCAGATGAGGTATCTGTTATTGGAACCAAAGTTCTAAAGAGCAGAAAATTATCTAGATAAACTTGGAGGGATCTAGATACAAACAAACAAAAAAAATTCAATCTATATTTTCTTTTCTTTTTTTATTTTTTTTCCCTTTACCTCTAAAGAATTTCCTATTTTAACACCTATCACTTTCCTGCCATCAACAGTATTTCCCCAGATCCATATTTTGTTTTCCTCATTCCAGTTCTATAATTCTCCCAAATAACCTTGAAAAATGGGTAAGTAGGGAAGTGTGTGGGAAGGTGGGTAGTTAGATTGAGTTACCACCAGGTATTAGATCTTACCTATCACAGATATGCCTTTATACTTGGTCAGTCTAAGAAAGGAGGCATTTTCCTTGTTGTGGAAAAGAGAATAACACCTCTTTTGGGTTTCCAATGATTATTCTGGGTAAATGTTTAAATTAGGGAGGGAGGTAATGCAGAAGCTAAAATATTTTTAACATTAAGACTCTCTAGTATTCGAGATTAAAAATATTTTATTCATCTATAATTCATATTCTCTCTGCTCCCAGAAAGTGATCTGACACAGAATGCAATAAAAGACACATCACTGTTGATAAAGTATTAATAAATCACCCAAATTCCTTTTTAGATACGGCCTGGTGAATGTGACTGATTTCAGGCTGAAATTTATACATGAAGACAGCACCCAAGGCCTGTACTCTGCTGCCTTTCAATGAGTTTCTGAATATTCTTCATAGTGAGTATAATTACAATTGCATTTTAATCATATGCATTTTATTTAGAATGCAGACCATCAGGTGGAATCAGTGTGTAAAAGCCAGATAAAATTGCAACCCTTTTGAATTACAAAGTATCAATTCCATGCAGTCATTCTGGGAAGGTGATGCTAATATGGAAATATATTATTTTATATTTTAATTTGAGCTACAGTTATACACTAGAAATGAAAACAACAATGGTGAGAAATGCATAAAGGAAAGTTATTTCTAAAAATGAATTATTAATCAATTTAAGGAGAATACATATAGTGCTCATTGCCCAGATAATGATGCAAATGGTAAGTGCAATAAAATTGCCATCATTCCATTGCATTAAATACAAAAACCATGACTATTACAGAATACTGTTCAGTTATTAGTGTGGAAATAAATTATTTTTAACCATTATTTGCTCATGTATTATCTTTCCAGGTGGATTACAGACTTTCCTGTGTGAACTATTTCCTATACATCTTTACCTCCTCCCTTCAGAGCACAACACACAGCACTATGATAGCCAAATGATCAAAGCAGCAAATAATATCCATGACATCAAGTTGGAAATTCCTCATTTATTCAAAATATTTTGGAAACATGAACTTTAAATAATAAGAAAATCTACTCATTTTTTTTACCTTTCCCACATCTTAATTTTTAGGATTACTTCAAACCCGATAGTTAATTCTATCATGGAACTTAAATAGGATACCGATATCTATTATAATTCTCTTTACTTTAATAATTTTATAATAAATAATCATATTCTAATATGATAGTGATATATCCTAATGTTTATAGGGTAGTTTCTACTTGAAGTTGATAGCTGATTTTAAAGAAAATGAGTATTGTTTTATAAATGAAGTCATTTATAATGATACAATGAAAATAAACTACAATAAAATAAGTTTAAAAATCCAAGGTTTATATTTTTTGTCACATAGGTTGGATTTTTTCTTAACATAACTTGTGTGTGTTGGGAAGGAGATGTCTGAATATGTATATTTATAGAAACTTATTTTACCTGGAAATTTAAAAGAAGATGTTATTTAAGTGATAAACAAGTGCCTCAATTAGAATGTTACTTTTTCCTTAAAAAATTGAGATTTATAAATACAGCACTTTTGAGAATAGGAAATCAATTTTTTCCTGAAAAGGAATAATTAGACAAAAATTTTAGACATTCTCCAGTCCAATGAGGCATATAAATTAGTTAACACCAAGATAAACTCAAATACCTCATGAAATCTCATTATCAAAAATATGTCTTCCATGTTAAATTTCATATATTAAACTAATACCTCTATATTAAACTACTGATTAAAGATAAATAACACTTGTCACTGTAACAATTCAAACAATTAAGAAATTTCAAAAATTAAATTATATTTCCTTGACAGGTCCTCACCCTCTCTGTCCCCAATACACAGAATCCTAACTCCCTACTGTAACCAATATCAACAAGTTGGTATGCTACATACCATAAGTCCCCTGATTTTACAAACATACATTTAAAAATTATACTAATCTGTCTACTGATTTTGTATTTATCACAGTAGAATTATACTATAATTTCCTGTAATGATTATTTCTCTTATATGTTCTCAGATTAATTCATATGTCTATTTAATTATTTCTTTATAATAATTTAATATTTTATAATTAATTCAAACAGGAAAATTACATTAGATTTATACAAAGAAGAACTTGCCAGTGTTTGTAGAGTGGCCTGTAGAAAAGTATTATGGTGTAAAGGGTATTAGAATGTTTTGCATTCCAATTGATAAACAATAATAGCAGGGATTCAATTTTCAAAAAGCTTTCCATATATATTGAGAACAACTGAGTGAATATTATCTGAAAGTGTTTATTCTTAGGTTAGTTGTCATCATTCCTATGCAAAGATGAGTATCTGTTTTTTATTATACGATCAATATTCCATTCTTCTTTGTCTATATATCACATAAACATTCTACATAATTTGTACTAATATTTATTTAATTAGTTTTCATATTTTATATGCAAATATGGTGCAAAGTTTTCCTCTTGAAATACATTTGAGATTTTCTCATTTTCTATAATATTTTTAGTAATATATTTTAATATACTATTCTTCCTCACAGCTTTAAAGATATAACTAAATTTTACATTTATATGCATTGCTTAGTAAAAGTTGATCATGTGTTGTTAATTCTGTTGAACTGATTAACAGATATATTATCAAATGTTTTACTAAGAAGTGGTTTAGGGAGACAGTTCCTTTTTTTATAATTTATACACCATATGTATATAAACCTACTTAACTGGATGTACTTTATTTTTGTAATCCAAAAGCAAGATTACATTAAGATAATATGAAGGTAACATCTTCAATAAGCTGGATATTTAAAATATATGCTACAATTATATAATAGTCCTCTCTCATAGCTAAGATCAAATGAGCACTTTCAATCAATAACAGTAATTTTGGATTTTCATAGAAACACTGGAAAAACTGAATTCAAATCACCTAACAATGCTGTGGGTACTTTAATGCTTGTCATCACATTTTAGCTTGCATTTCATATATGTAGGTTATAGCTTTAAATATGAGTGCACTTATAATAATTTTTAAATTTAATTACAATTCTAAAACCATGTTAAATTGCACTTGTATTTTTAAGTAAAAGACTGAGAACAACAGAGAAGACATCCTAAAATACCCCATTAGACAATTAATTTTACAATTTTACTTTATATTATACAGAACTGCCCTTTCCTTAAAGGCACCATCACCTGCCAAAAGGCCAAACTTTGGTTTAAGGGCACATTGTTATTTATGCTTACAGAAACCTGTGACACCAATACTGATAGAGAAACAACAGCAGAGCAATGTCTTGGATTAAATGCCTTAAAAGTATATATATGGTTATGGCAAAACAATATGGTATTCATATTCTTGAACACCATATATGAATGACTCAAATCAGGTGTCATTTATAAGCCTGCTAATACATATCACAATTAACTTAAAGTCTGAACCTCATTGTCTGAGAAGTGTATCCTATTGCAAAATAATACCAAAGACTAAAATCTGACTATAAAATGAAGCATTTATAGACTTTTAAAGAATATGATAAATCCATCCACAAAACATGAAACTTTTTTAACGTTTCAAATTCTGCCAGATTGCACAGAGAAACCCCCTGAGGAAATATCGTCCTTGTGTCCCTAATTTGAAATTCATCCAATGATCATAGGGACACTAAAACAAGGACACTCCCTGCTCAGTAAATCTGGAGACAGGTCATAGAGGCATCTGTTCTCTATATACCTATTTAATGAGGTCATTTGGTACACATGCCATGCATTGGGGAGCACTTAATTTTTATTAGGAGCATTAATCTAGCTAAGAGTTAGTGAATTAAAATTATCTCTGAAATGAGATAGAACACTCCTTTGTCTAATTTGCTCTAATTTATTGACATGAAACTCAAATGCATAAACCATCTTTAAAGTGGATAAGAATAAATATATTAGTCTAGAACACATCCCCATCAAAATAGCTAGGTGCTTTTGTGACCTTGAACATTAATTAGACCTCAACAAATTTTAAACTATGAATATCGAATTGCCTGGTAATAGCCATCCTCAGTGATTTGGTACTCTGGAAACCTTGCAGCATATTGTTTATAAGCAAACCTTTTATATCATTGTTTTTAATAACAAGGGATGTTACATGAGTAGAAAAACTTTATAAAGAAGGTTCACCTATTCAAGAATTAGGAGAATGAAAATTGTTCACGCAATGCCACATAGCTTATAATTTATGATGTTTCAACTGTGGGCTTGTTTAAAATATTTTTTTATAATTGTTATTGTTTTAGGTGGCATTGGGGATCAACAGATCAGATATATATAGAAGCAAAAAAGCTTTAGTCCTTTAAGGTTGGTGTTCATTCAACCCAATGGATAAAACAAGGGCTATATTTCTTGCGGTTTCAAATTAAAATTTGTATTAAAAGCAACTCAAAGAACAGACGTAATGTTGGGCTATAATTTCTGTAATTTTCTATCATACGGAAGTGAG
Organism: Choloepus didactylus; assembly: GCF_015220235.1. NCBI lineage: Eukaryota > Metazoa > Chordata > Mammalia > Pilosa > Megalonychidae > Choloepus > Choloepus didactylus. The sequence goes on from NC_051307.1 coordinate 30,448,416, forward strand.
ATTCTTTACCCTAGAAAAGAGATGAAAGCAGAGCAATCACACAATCCATTGACTAAGATCTTATCAGATGTGAAAATAGAGCAACAACCTCCCCCACCCCCACTACAAAAAGTTGCAAGAAGTTACAAAGTATTTGTGGAGACCTGAGATGAATGATTTGCAGTTTTATGTTAACAAGATGTATGATTTATTACCAAAAACAGGTCATGTGAATTTCTAGCAAAACAAGCAATCAAAACACTAGAAAAACAACACTTCTCTGAGGGTTTTGAACAACGAGGTCCTACAGAAATTCACTGAGAGAAGAGCGTGGTCATGACCACTTGCAGGTGAGAGGAAGGATGCTTTGGGGAGAGAAAAAGAAAATAAACAATATGAAATCTTGATGGGGAGGGTGCTGCATAAAAACATCAATAACAGAAAATAATGCAACTTTTAGTGGAAGCTTTTGAGCATGCCATGGAAGTCCTAGACTAGCCCTTTTAAGAAAACCCAGAACAGTTCTTCGAAACAGCTGGACTTTTTTTCTGTTTCTTTTTATTTCATTGAAAGCTTAGACTGAATACTCTGGAATGATTAAGGTTATGTACTTGGACTGATGCCGTAATTCTCAACATGTTCTTCAGGGGCTTTTGTAAGCTTGACCCTGTCTACATCTACTTTCTCATTCACTGTACTGTAGCGATAGTGACCTTATTTGGTTTCTGAAATGTACTAAACTCTCACAACTCAGGGCTTTCTCATGTCCTGTTACTATTACTGAGATCTGTGTTCCCCAACTCTTTGCCAGAAATCTAGCCTTCTTCGGGTCTCACCTGCATGTTACTTTCCTGGTCTCAAACCCACATAAATTTCCCTATAATTATCTCTCATTACATCTTTTTAAATTCTTCTTTCTTCATAATTGTTTTCAAAAAAATAACTGCTTACACAAATATCCCAAGTCTACATTCAGAAAGAAGCCCCATTGATGCAAAATATCTTAACCATTTTTATCATTTACCCCAAAACTTAGTCATATTCCTTGAAATTAATGAACTCATAAGAGATATAATAAATAAATGCAGGTGTATGTTAGAGTGAATAATACTAGTAATAAATACAATAAAAATCATTGATATTAGCCTACTAAACCAAAGAGATTTTTTTCTTTTTTTTTTTACTTTTATTTTTTTTAATATCACATACATGCTAAGGAATTAGCTGAGGAATTTATTCTTTCCTTTGACACTTAAACTTATATGTGCCTCTTTAAACTTTCAAATTATTCATTTCATTATTTCCATGATGCTAAGACTGCAAACATAAGTATTTCCTGCCATGAGATTCAGCACTGATTCACAGAGGATTCAAATTTTCTTACCTATTCAATAGAACTGGTTTACGCAGCAACAGGCAAAAGAAAATGGACTTTTGACTACACGAAAAGCCACTGAAGTGTTCTGTCTTGTTTTAATGTGCGTGATCTTCTTTAGAGCTGATTCCTAGTGCAGATTTCATTGTGATAAACTATAAGACAAACACTCACCGCAAAGGCGGTAGGGATGTAACTGCTTCATGTTTTGAGATCCCTAAACGAAACTATCTATATATCATATATATATACATAATTCATGTTCTTCTTTCTTGTTTGACACAAAACACTTTTAAAATGCTCATAAACTTATGACTTTTTTTTCTCAATATGATTATATGATTATCTTCAGTCGTAGATATGAGGGCCTCCTCTTCCTATCAAGCTATAATTGACTTCTCTATAAACTTAAAAATACTAGATTTTTGTCTTTCAAAACACTTGCTTATCACTTGGTTTGAGATATCTAGCCACAGTCTTTCCCATTACAGGGCATCACAGAACTTTACTGGCCATCAACCAGAACGTACAAAATACAGAATTAAAGAAAACTTTCCAAGTAAATTAATTTAAAAATATATGAAATAGATATATAATAAATATATAATAGATACAATATTATATGAGATAAGGTGTATCTTTGTCAAAGAATTTCGGTAAACATTTCTCAATTAACAGACCCATGTTGTGCACTTAAGAAAAAAAGCAATTGCCACTTTAATGGGTAAATATCCTAGTAAAATATTTCTTAATACAATTATGTATAAAATTAGTTACCATTTCTTCTGTTATCTTGATAATAAAGTACAAACCATGAAGAGTCATAAGATTTGTCAGTACCCACCAGCTATTTATCTCTGATATTGTATTCCATTATCTAATGATCTAATATCTAATGATATTAGAATAATGTGTTCACAGAAACTAATTTGTAATTTCCTTTTTCATAGTCTTACTTAAAATAATAGAAATGAAATATTTTTCATATATTCCATATATTTAAAGAATAACAAGAGAAGTGTATTTAAAACTTCATATTTAATATATATATGTTGCCTGTGAATCATAATAAAATATCTCATTTTTAAATGGATGTCATAAATTAACATAAATTTGTTATCCATGGTTCCTAAGGAAAACAAACCAAACTTCCTTTAATATCTTAACTATATTTTTCTGTTAAAATTAATATTTATAGAAGAAACATAAAATATGAAAGTAGAGAATAATGGTGAGCTGTAAAAAAAATTATTGTTGCAAGAAAACAATAACTATTGTACCATAACTATTGTATGAAAACATTAGATATAAAATAATTAAATGTATCTAACCATAAAATTAGAATCTATTAATTGAAAATGGAGAGTCTTTCGAAGAAATCAGGTTCATCTCTTCCAGGATTCCCTTATTAAAATATAGGAAGTCATCAGAGGATTTATACTCATTACCAGGTGTCATCAGGAAAATTTAATGGAAAATGTTCTCCGTAATAATTCCATGTATTCGCACTCTGTAAAAATTCAACAACATATATATAAAGTGCTGATACCACTTTCAGAAAACAGCATTTTCGAGTTTAATATTTACTACCTATATATATAAGGAGTACTATCAAGTAGCACTGACTTAAGCAACGATGTAAATATAACTGAATTCCAAATGTGATACTAGCTTGGTTGATCTCTTAGAGATATTCACTTGCATATGCTAAACCACATCTTAAATAAATCTAAGTGCTCTGGGAGCTACAAAAAGATACAGCCTTTGTAACCAGACACAAAATAGGTTGGAATTCAAATTCTACATTTTACTAATCTAACAACCTAGGTGAATCCAATTTATCTTGTTTTCCTTACAAGCAAAATATGACTATTATCATCTCTGCCCCTACTTACCTTAATGCTGTTATTATTTATGTATTTGTCTCCCTCCAACTTCCTCTCTAGTCAGTGGGCCCTACAAAGGTGGGCCTGGTTCTACAATTACCTAACACATGGGACTGATTAAATACCAAATGTTCACCAGGTGTACACCTTAGTGGGAATGGTAAATTGGAATTTACCATCCAAATGTTATTTTCTGTAATTTTATTACTGTAATTACAATAGGAAAATCAATGCCTCTGATACTCTAGATGGGATGATGACTTCTGTATCCTTAATTAAAAAAAAAAAAAAAAAAAGAGAAATTTGAGATAGTACCATTAGTCTGCCTTTTCTTGATAAAAGTAATTTTATGTATACCAACAATTACTACTCTTCATCTTTGTTCACGCTTATGTATATACTGACAATTTTAAAAAAGCTCTCTCTTTCAAGACATTTTCTTTACATAAAGAAAAGTCTCTCAAACTAGAAGTTTTAACTTTACATTAGCCAGTTCTAATAACCAAGGATAGTTCTGATAACCAAAGATAATACATCACTTTGCATTTAAGTAAAAAGAGCAGGAATAACTGGGTTAAAGGAAGCTATACCATCTATATTTTGTAATATAGGTTCTAAACTACCTTCTCCAATAAGCCTGCTTTCCAATATAGAAAATAAAAAGTGATGATAACTATTATTATGTTGAATTACTAGTGATATTTCCATGATATTATGGTGACTCAAATCAGTATACTGAAAATAAATTGATTGTTTTTCAAAATCATCATGAATATGTAATAGCATATTAACAGAATTTAAATAAATAGAAGTCCAAACCCAAGTGGAGGATTTTTAATAGTAAGACATTTAAGGCACACCCAAATGCCCAACCAGATTTATATTTAAACACAGAATCAATTCCAACAACTATTTGATTTCTACCATTTTGTCATGGTGAGTACACATTTTGAGAGGACAAAAGGTTTAAAAAGAATAGATGATGTGATTCATGCATAAGCAATATCACCTGTCTAAAGTCTAACTCATAACTGAATGAATCAATAAATGCTACTATCAGATTATCTATTTGAGAGTATCATTTTTTAATGTGAAAAGCTCTGCTTAACTCAGATAAGGGCTCACAAATGTGTATCAAGATTAACGTATAAAATGCATCTAAATTTAAATGGTCTGATTCTTGATCTTTAAAACAAAGGATCAAAAGAAAAATGTATTTTACAGTAGAAAATAATAACAACAGTAATAAAACAATGATAACTGTGGTTGTTAACAGTATACAACTAGGAATCAAGCCCAGTCTGAGCAATAGCTTGAAATGACACAAAGATTATATTTTCAGAAGCACTTTGAAAAGAACTGTTGGTAGTCAATACAGCTTTTAACTCTCTTTTAGAATACAAATAGCAAAGTAGCTGCAGATTATGTAGATTGGTACCATTGTGCTAAACCCTTCAGACTTTTGATTAATGTCCACAACTAGTTCCTTTGCTCTGAGTAGCTTCTCTGATCCTTCACATCTTTCCAAACCTTGTACTATCTTCGTACACTTTCCACTCAAGACCTTTATCCCTTAGAGAGAAAAGAAAGCTGTCAGCTGAGAAGCACCCACCCCCACTTGCATATGCAAACTTAATTTTAGACCTGTCCTTGCTTGGCTTCTTCCCTTCCATCTCAGCATTTCCAGGTATATGCCTATCATCCAACATTAATCCCTTTGCCTGGGCTCTGAGTGACTTGTCCTCTATTCGTGAACACTCCCCATCAACCAATTCCTCACTGTTTTATATCTCCCACTTCTTCTCCTTTACTGTGTCTATTATTCAAGTTTCTCACATTAAAAATAAACCAACACTGCTAACATGACCACAGACATAGGGGACTGGTGGTTTGATGGGTTGAGCCCTCTACCATAAGTTTTACCTTTGGGAAGACGGTTGCTGCAAAGGAGAGGCTAGGCCTCCCTATATTTGTGCCTAAGAGTCTCCTCCTGAATGCCTCTTTGTTGCTCAGATGTGGCCCTCTCTCTCTGGCTAAGCCAACTTGAAAGGTGACATCACTGCCCTCCCCCCTACGTGGGATCAGACACCCAGGGGAGTGAATCTCCCTGGCAACGTAGAATATGACTCCCGGGGAGAAATGTAGACCCGGCATCGTGGGACGGAGAACATCTTCTTGACCAAAAGGGGGATGTGAAAGGAAATGAAATAAGCTTCAGTGGCAGAGAGATTCCAAAACGAGCCGAGAGATCACTCTGGTGGGCACTCTTACGCACACTTTAGACAACCCTTTTTAGGTTCTAAAGAATTGGGGTGGCTGGTGGTGGATACCTGAAACTATCAAACTACAACCCAGAACCCATGAATCTCGAAGACAGTTGTATAAAAATGTAGCTTATGAGGGGTGACAATGGGATTGGGAAAGCCAAAAGGACCAAACTCCACTTTGTCTAGTTTATGGATGGATGTGTAGAAAAGTAGGGGAAGGAAACAAACAGACAAAGGTACCCAGTGTTCTTTTTTACTTCAATTGCTCTTTTTCACTCTAATTATTATTCTTGTTATTTTTGTGTGTGTGCTAATGAAGGTGTCAGGGATTGATTTAGGTGATGAATGTACAACTATGTAATGGTACTGTAAACAATCGAAAGTACAATTTGTTTTGTATGACTGCGTGGCATGTGAATATATCTCAATAAAATGATGATTAAAAAAAAAAAAAAAGTAAAGAAAAGCTCACCGCTGTTTAAAGTCTTCCTCTAAAGTTAAAGGAAATCCCCACTTTGGAGTTAAAACTTGCTTTTCAGCATTTTTACTTGAGATGATAGTCTAATTCATTAATTTCACTGTTCAGAATCTAAGAAAAGAAAAAGAATTTGAAGTGTTGTTTTTTTCTTATGTTTGCTTATTGTTGCTTTTATAGTAAATATATCTCTTGGAAAAAAAAAAAAATAAACCAACACAAAGGCAAAAATTTCTTCTTCTCCTTCCAAAAAAAATATACCCTAGTTAGTCCTCCTATAAGCTAAAATTATTGAAAAAGAAACATATTTCAGTGTGGTAGCTTGGAGCTATATACCCCAGAAAAACATGTTCTCAAACTTACTCGATTGATGTGGATGTGAACCCTTGTAAATGGGATATTTTGATGAGGTTACTTCAGTGAAAGTGTGGCTCACCTCAATCAGGATGGGTCTTAGTCTTATTATTAAAGGCTTATAGGGGAGGTCATAGAGAGAGAGAAAAGCCAGAGGGAGCATCCAGGAGCTGAAGGTCAGTGGAACCCAAGACCAGAAGAGAAGGGAGAAGCCAGGATAAGCCCCCATGTGCACTGCCATGTGACAGAAAAGCCAAGGACCACAGATTGCCAGAAGCCAGCCCCAGAACACTACAGTCTTCTGAAAGAAAACATCACATTGATGATGCCTTAACTGGGATTACTCCTAGCCTCAAAACCATGGACCAATAAATTCTTGTTGTTTAAGCCAACTATTGTTTAGCATTTGCTTTAGTTGCCAGGAAACTAAAACACTCATATCTCAATTTGTCACTTTCTATTCCTGTTTAATAGGGTGTAATAGATTACACTGTCATACAAGAAAATTTTAATCATTTAATATTATTAATGTTCCCATATATCATGAAACACTTGTTTCTGATAATCTTTTGATTCTGACATTTGTATGCTTATCAACAATTTGTAAATTATCTGGATATAATTAAGAGACAAATTATTAATAATTATCTTTTAACTCTCATTCATGTAAAAAAGTATCAAAATCTAGTGGATTTAAACTAAGAAAATACAGAGACACAAACATATTATAGTTATATGTTTCTAACAAAACATTTAAATATAATTGAATTTTAGACTGTATATTGAAATGGCTTGAGTTTAGGTGACTATTTTCACAGAATGTATGATAATTTTCTTAGTTTTTCATCAAATGTGTCAAACTAATACTGTTTTAACCTTGGCATTATACCCAAGAAATCACAGTAAACTTAGTAAAATGAAATAAATAAAACTTTATTAGTGTAGGTATAATAGCCACTCATTTATGAACATATGCGAGACAAGTACAAACACAACTCTCATCTTATTATCACTTAATTTCAGAAATATTAATAATACTTAATCCATAGAGTTGGGCATTTCCATATTTAAACAACCTCATCACAAAAAACTGATCAGACAGTACAACCTTTTAACTGCTAGAGCAGAGTTTCTCAACGTTAGCACTATTTACATTTTGACCCAGATAATTCCTAATTGAGGCAAGGTGTTGTGCATATAGAATGTTTAGCATCATCCTTTGTCCCTAATGTCTACATTCTAAGAGCACACCAATCCCCACAGTTGCATCAACCAAAAATGTCTCCAGACATTGTTAAACATCTTCTGAAGGACAAAGGGTACCCAACCACTATTTTAGAGAATAAAGTAAGTAAAAATCAAGAATGTCTGTTAATACAAAATCAAAGAGGACACTAAGTAGTAACATTTTAAACTTATCAATTAAATGTGGCCTGTAAGTGTCATGCTATGTAAAGGAAAATATCTACTATAATAGTTAGTTGGCACTTATATTCTAAATATAAAAATGTTCTTATATTAAAATGTTCCCTCAATAGTCTGATCATTTAGTCCATCGTTCCTCTTTAAAAACACAATTGGCACATACAAATCAGCAGCCACAAAGTATGAATTAAGTTAAAGTCATATCCTTGAAATCCTGAAACACTCTATCTCTGCCTACACAGTTTTCCTCTAATGTCCTCTCCCATTAATGCCCCAGAATCTCTGGCATTTATAGTTTCAAAATGTTGCTGTAAGTAGTATCTTCTGGGTCAGCGACCAAGTATAAGGCTTCCTCTCCTAGCTCGAACCTGGCATTCCTCTGGAATATATGTCTCTTAATTTCAAATAGTCTACACTGTATCAAATAATACAAACAAAAATTGTCTCATATAAGATCAAGGGGAGTTTACTTCAAGTTTAAAATGGGTCATATGTGTGCCATGGTAGAAGAAATACGAAAAACAAACAAACAAACAACAAAAACAAAACCCTTAAGTTGTATTAAAATAATTAATGTCCATTCCACAGAAAATAAGAGAGATATTTTCAATGGTTAAGGAATATCAGTGATATTAAATTCAGTTCTGAATGCCATATTCTAAGCCATTATTGGAAACTGAAAACCATGGACATTCCTTCAAACATGGCACTAGAGAGTCTGAAAACAGGGCATACAAATTAATATGGAGATAATTATAGTTGGTAAGTTATAGTAAAGAATGTAGTCAAAAAAAGAAGCTATTTTCAAACAGTGAAGAAAAAGAATATAAGAGGAAAATCTTATTTTTTCCTTGTTATTTCACATGGAAATACAAGAACCCAATGGGCCAATGCAGATGTGAAATGAGAGAAAGAAATACATATTTGGCATGAGTTTAAATGTTAGGCTACTTTCACAAAAACCTATGGCTAACAAAACAAAAAGTGTTCCAAAATCTATCTAAATCATATCTTTGAAACAATACACTTTTGACTCTGTAGCCAACTGCTGCATGTCTTTTTTATTTTTCTTTAACTGTATCAACCAATGTCTCACAATGTATTTAACATCTATTAAAATAAAATATCATTTGTTTCATAATAGAGTAGATAAGTATTTAAGGTATTCCCAACAACATAAATTTGCAGAGTGCTTTTCAAAATCTATGAGTGCATGAAATAATACCACATACACATACACACACACACATACACAGAGCAACTGGTTGCAGTATTTCTGAACTTTAAACAGAGTAGGGACCTACTGCTCTTTTCAATATTTTTCTCTTTTTTCTCCTTTTCCTTTGGTTCTATGTGTGCAAGCTAGATTTGTTCTGTTTTGCTTTGTTTTGCATTTTTTGAGGAAGACACTTGGGCACTATTTTGGTAAACAAATTTGGTAAATTTTTGTTAAGCCTACGTAATCAATCTATCCAAACTTCCTGGGCATCACTGATCACTGGCACAGATGGTTCTTGAAGTTTTAGGCATTATGCTGAGCAGCATCAAAGTTATTTTGGTTGGGAGCTGGAAATTCTTTGCAGAAATTATTATATCATGTTTTTCTATTCTCAGTGACTGAGGTCTGAAGGATGGAGGATATGGAATCTCTTGTAGGTGAGGTTAATATCTGAAGGGCATCTGGTAGAAAAGGGCAGAGTCTGAAGAAATGACTGTTAAAGGATTCTCATTGAAGGGATAAGCCCTGAAGCCTCCAGGAACAGGGCAACTAAGAACCAGCGTCAGCTATTTTTAGTGTTGTAACTGTCTTATGTTATCTTCAGTGCTCAAGAAATTCTTAAAAATGACAACTCTAAATATACTTTGGTTAAGCATCAGAGCAACAATTGCATGGAGAAGGTTCCAGGAACACCAGATGTGACTGGGGAGAAATCATGAGCAGAGGTCAGATGAGAGACAAGCAACAAACAGCAATGATTTGTAGGGTGTGCACGTACATTTCCTGGGTGGGGATTACTTATACTTGTGCAGTAGAAGAGCTAAGACAATGAACAATAAAGGTAAGGTGACTTCTCTGAAGTCCGGAAACAAATAGGGTTACATGCATATCTTTAAAACGGAATTGCCCTTGTACAATAAAACTCTTAAAATTAAAAATAATGTCAAGTAATGAAAGCAGAATATATAACTGTTTTTCCCATTCACAGATAATTGCATTTTTCATTATATCTCAGTAGCCTCTTTGTACTTGTTGCCATTTCTCTCCTTTTTCCCAATTCACGTTCTTACCTCCATGCCATTGCTCTTGAATTCTTTATAATATTTTCATCATTGCTTAAATGATGAAGTTTAAAGGGACTACAGAAGTAGCATTTTAATTCCTTCTAGTATCATGCCTTTAAATCTGATTTTAGACACCCTGGATCTCTTTCAATATTTTAACAGTTTAGCCTGTTCATCTCTCTTTAGGCATAAAAATACAACAAAGAAACATTCCTTAAAAGTGTATTATACAAAGGAGTAGGACTATGTATAATAAAAATATTTCATTCCAATCTATTATTAAAGACACTATACCGTGTCAAAGAAAGAGAAGGGGGGTGGGGGAGAAAGAAAACTTAGGATGTCTCCTAGTTTGGTTTCTTTACTGTTACATGATTCCAGTTCTAATTACGTAAAGCTATCCTTCTCAAATCTGCAGGTTTTCCTTAGACGTTTCATGATGATAGCCTTATTTCTCTGTTTATTCTCAATTTAAAAAAATGTTTAAATGGAAACTTCTCCATGATTTTCCATGAGCAGCAAAAACTGAGTTAAGTAATCTTGAATAGTGCTAACTCATCCTTGCATTAAAAATCAGCTTATGACTTCTAGAGAGCTGTGTGATGCTTCTGTTTTTGTCCTTAGGAAAAGCTACAATAGGTCTTTTGTGATAAAAACAACACGTCTCATCTCACTTGCTCCCCACTGGTAATTATCCATTTATTTTAGTGTCTCTCAGGAGGAAGTTTTGCAACTTCATGAAGGAGCCAGATGAACAGGATTACCACAAACATAAAATAAAGTTACATCATCAAAAAATGTTAAAGAAAAAAAGAAGTGAAATAAAATCAGTCTTCATTAATTGAAATTGAAACATGTTTCTGCCACTTGTCCTCAGAGCTATACTCAACACTGTTGATAAAGGTGTCTACTACTTAAAAGTTTGATGAATAAATATGACTCCCTACTCCTTGTTTAGATCTTAAAATAAATCCTGTCAGCACTCTGCAGTTTCTAATATATCAATAATATAAATAAAGAGTGGATTTTGTCCTTAATTGTTCTGTACTATCTGTAAGGATAGTGCTTGATTCAGTGCAAATAAAAAGACTCAATCCAGAATTTCTATCCTCAGAAAGAAAACACTTTAGTGACTACGAAGTTATTGCTAAAAGGAAGTAATTTAAGAACAAGTGCACTCTTTTATATTTTATTCAGTCTAATGGATTTCTAGTCTCATAGAAATACGCAATACACACTTAAGGATGTTTAAGTATAATAATGTGGTAAGAGTTAATGATCACTGGGCATGGAATATGCCAGGCATGGAATTAAACGAATTTTCTCTTTTATTTCCTAAATCAAGTCTATGAAGTAGGCTCCATTATTATTTTCATTTTACAAATGATGAAACTGTCTTAAGAAGTATAAATAACTGCTACTAAGTGATGCTCCTGATCCTTCTCCTAAATGATAACCTTTACTCCAGCTCCCCTAGTGCTTTCCATTGTGCTTTGGGATGCTCCGTTGTATCATATATTATTAAGGAACTGTTCATCCTACTGAGTGTTCACTATACTTCAAACAAATTAATGAGAGTAGAATAAGAAGACAGTGGTCAATCAGAACTGCTCCCCAAGTTTTTTGGTTTCCTCGTTATTACTTTGTACCTAAAAAAGTATCTTACCTTAAAACTGTCATTATGTTTGGCAAAGAAAATGGCCATTGTAGTTTTCTGTTTATGACCTACTGGATAATGTCTTGCTTGTTCAAGGGAGATGATAAAGTTATTTTTAAAGCATCCTTCTAAAGTGCCCAGTTGGCAAGCTCTCTTTCTCTCTCTCTTTCTCTCTCTCTCTCTCTCTCTCTCTCTCTCTCTCTCTCTCTCTCTCTCTCTCACACACACACACACACACACACACACAATTTGAAAAATGTAAGCAACATATAAGTGTTTTTGGAGACAATTCAGCTGAACTTAGGGGCTTCTCTGTTTTAACCTCATCTCAGTTTATCCACAATATCAAGTTTATATCAATACTCAACAGGTAAGGAATAACATACATATATTTCTTTCATGTATCTGATATTTTTGTTTCATTTTCTTCTAAAGTGTTTGCAACATACATTTTTCCTGTGAACCTCAAAATAGAAGTAAATGATCCCAAGGTAGGGTCTCCAGCAAAAAAATTCTGCATTTAGGAAATTTCATTGTGAGAAAATGTTTAACTGTGTTAATGCATGGGGCAGAAATGATACCATGGATTTTTTCTTTAGGCTAGGAGAGAAGAATCAAAAAAAAAAATTGTCAAAGGCTACTTTCAAATAGCACATTATTCAAGTTTTGTCATGTTTATACCACAGCTCTCTTCAGGACAAATATTCAGAACCTTAATTTAATAGGCAAACAAATTAATTTTGACAAAAGTATATTGTTCAAGTCAAATTTCATTTTCTCTTCTGCCAATTTAACGTAGAGCACATCATGACTTCTTTGGAACTAATTTTCTTGTTTTTTGAATCATTACTATAGAGTACTTATCTAGAGACCTACCTGTCTCTCATATTTTGAAACTTAATGGATGTATTTATTTCTACTTATGCACATACTTGCAGATGGAACGTTCAATTATGTCTAATATTAACTACCTAGAAATTATTAACCACAGAATTGTAAGTTATTAATATATATAGATTCCATATGCATGCTACCTATATTAATACTTAAGTAATTATTTATTGGTAGCACATTATGCTAGATATTATCAAGTCTATGATTATGAACCATGCCTTTGACTTTTCTTCTAATCATTGATGTAAAATAGTTTGAATAAATTTTTAACAACAAATCATGTGTTTGAATAGTTTCAATCTTGTACATTATGGACAAAGTATACTGAACAATGAATATATATTTATGCCCAGATTCCTTTTTTTATGGTATTTAAAAATATTTTACTCAGAAGCCAATTTTTAAAATGCTTAATAAAGCTTATTAACATATTAACATATTTTGTGAATTCTATAGAGTTATAACTAGTTGTCAGACTCTCCAGAATTGACCAATTGACTTTAAACAATCACAAACCTTTTTCTTTTTTTTTTTTTTTTTTTTTGCTGTTTTTGTTGTTATTGGCAATTTCTCAATGAAGGGTGTTATCTGATGTAAAGAAAAGAAATCATGCACACCTTAAAAGGTGAGTAAAGTTGAGCAATTGTAGAAGAGAATAGCTAAGCAAAGCAAAATACAAAAACACAATTAAAAAAATACTTAGAACTGACTAACTGAAATTTATGAACACTTTATTTTCTCTAAACTCCTTAAGAGGCCAAAATTTTTTTTGTTTTTCTTTTGTTCACTAACTGGTTTAATATTAGCTAGTTTTATTTTTAGTTTTGAGGAAAGAACTAAACAGGAAACTAAATAATCATGTATATTCTAGTTATAGTGGAAGCCCCAGCTGGAGCCTAAACTGGGTTCATTATAGGGTTTCTGACTTGTCTGAACTCACCCAGTCAGCAGGATTACAGGGTGGGACATCAGAGTTCTATTTGCCTAAGGGACAGAGATGCTTCTAGGGAACAAATTCATTCAAAGGAAGATTGAGTCTATGGGCCTGAGGAAACAAATGATTTTAAATGCTTAGTGTTGTTGACAATTCCTCAGATACTTGCCTGGCCTAGGCCCCACAGAATATTTACATTTTAGGGGGAAAAGACCTACAAGGAACTCCTCAAAGAATTTGGACAAAAATCTCTGAAAGACATAGAGGAAAAGGGCATCACATGTTTGAATCTCCAGTTACTGAACTGACAACGAACATGTAAAAGGGATGATCTCCCTGCCCTTTAGAATCAAGTGTGATATCAACAATAACAGTGGGACAGGTCTTTGGAATCAATTCCTGAGCCACTATTTGTTTAACATCAGAGATCTTGGCCATGGAGAACTACAAAGGAGGAAATTAGTAATTGTCTTGCAGTAACTGAGACAATGATATTCATGATCTTTTGTGAGACACCCCTAAAGAATCCAAAAAATAGAAGATGAAAGATGGGTGACCAATGTTGTAAAATAGCAAATGTGGCCAAAGGTACAAAAATGCCCTGCTAGCTCTTTCACACAATGTTTGTCATGAGCTTCCTCTGGTATCAGGCTTTGTGCTTGGTACAGAAGCTACAACACCGAGCTAAAATACTCTTTATGACTAGTGGTATCCCTAGTTTAATGTGGCCCAAGAAACCTGAGCTGTAAGTAATTGGGATTCTATATACTCAGTTCTTCATATCAAATATGGGCTCAATTTGATATCCATGTATCAAGTATCCAATATTTATTAAGTCATAGACACTGGGTGATTGTCTTGCACTGGGTTTCCTGGAAACAGCCTCAGAGGTGGAGTTTAGCATGCAGGATGTTTATTAAGGAGTGCCCTTGGGATCAACACCTGTGAAAGGGAAGAGAAAGAAGTAGGAAGGGGCAGAGGGAGAAGTCAAGCTGCAATGACCTTCTCAACTGCTCCACGGGGAGCCCTGGAGCCGGACTGGAACTTCAGACTTTTTATAAGATGGGCAGCTGTATTTATATTTAGCAAATACTATGAAATGGATTATCTTACACAAAGGGAATTTATTAGCTTACAGTTTTGAGGCCAGGAAAATGTCCAAATGAAGGCATCATCAAGGTGATGCTTTCCCTCCAAGACAGTGGCTTTCCGGGGCTGGCTGCTGACATGACAAGGCACATAGTGGCAGCTCCTGGTCTCTTCCTTCTCTTCTGGGTTCCTTTCAGCTTCTTACTTCTTTTGCTTTCTCTCTCCATGTCTGAATTTCATTCTGTTATAAAGGACTCCAGTAATAGGATTAAGAACCAGCCTGGGCCATGCCGTAAGTGAAGTAACTTCATCAAAAGGCCCTATTTACAATGAGTTCGCACCCACAGGAATGGAGTAGATTCAAGAACATGTTTTTTTCAGCTTCAAACCACCACAGCAGGGTTAGCCAAGACCTTTGGATCCCACTTCCACCAGTCATTAGCTAAGTGCTGACCAGGTAAGGAGTAGGACTTTAGGCCAGAGACCTTCTAGAGCTGATGCCGTTCCAGAACAGACTGACAGCTGACATCTGCTGCAGCTGGGACGTGCCTTTCACTGAAAAGGATTCTGCACAGAATGTCACAGTGGATACTGAGTCATGTTGGGCCCAGATTAATTTGAGTGTAAATTTAAAGTATCCTGATGAAAATAAATCAAGATTTTCACAAATAATTAATAATTTCCTTAGCCAAATTCACTTTTGAGGTACTATCAAATTTCCTCCAACCTCCAGAAAAAAAAAAAAAAATACTAGTGCTAACTAAAAAGAGCTAACATTTTTAGTATCTATGTGTGCCAAGCACTGATTTAGGTGAAATACAAGTATTAAATGATTTAACACTAACCACCACACTGGAATACAGTGTTTATTTCCATTCCCAGATCAGGAGACTGAGGCACAGAGGAAGTACTATCCCCAGTACTAAAATATCATCCATTCTCCTTACTAGACCAGTGATAGGCTAGCAACAGGCCCTGCGGGGAATCTGAAGATGAATACGAAACAGTTTCTGATTCTGAGATGTTTTATTCTAATAGAAAAAGCAAAAACATACAAACATAATATTGAAGTTCTAGGCTAAGTGGGGTTGCATAACATAGGCCCAGAACAAAAACAGGAAATCAAAAGAGTTCAAAGATGAATAAAGAAAGCAATATGAATCAATGACTCATCTTTATTTTGACCAGAAAGTTGGTGTTTGAGAAACTAGAATTTTGTTAGCATTCATAAATACAACCCCTACACCCAAAATAGTCATGTGAGAGATACATCATCTCTGATTTAACTCCTGCTAAAAGCTGGTTTTGGTACAGTTGAACTACGTGGATTTTAAAATGATAGTTCCTCCAGTGTATCCTTAAGGAAACTTACACCTTTTTCTTTTCTATCTCTGGGATAAATTTGGAGAGTTTGTGAAATCCAAACTAAGCAGTAGATCAGACTAAAAACGATTTGTTAGGAATAAAATTATTTTAGCATATTACAGTTCTTAAAGGGAAATGGATAAAATATCACAATTTTGCAATTTTCAGTTAGTCAACTTGGGTAGTCATTTGATCAGTCACCTCATCTGTGATGTACTGTAGTAGGATAACTGCATCTCTACTAATCTAAGGTAATTAATCAGGTTGTCTTCCAATGCTCTAACCTCAATAATTGTATCTCCACTTTCATAGTACTTAACTTTTAAGGTCCTTCTTTATGCATTTTCTTACTTTATTCACAACAATATTAAATAGACATCTAAGACTCGATGTACATTCCTCACAGAATCATCTAGAGTAAGAAGTGACTATGACAGTCAGTGGCTAATTCCAATTCTCCTGCTCTATTAAGAAATTCAGAAGGGCCCATGACATCAATTATGAATCCATTAAAAAGTATCAAACATGTAATCAGAAGCCTAATGTAGCAGTATTTTATGGACATGAAAAATGACATCAGAATTTGATCATTATAGGGTATTTAATCTGTAGAGGTTAGTTTCATCCACATGTAAATTAAAGGTAAAAAATTAAATTAAGAAAATAAAATATAAACCATATATTTATATCTCAGTGCCTACAGAGATGAATTATGGAATTAATTATGATTAATTCAACTCCATTGCTCCCCCAAATATTCCATATTTAGAAGGTGAGGCTACAACTAAAATAATTTGATTTCATCAGCAGACACAATGTAAAATTCAGAGAAAGGCTCTGATTTTGCTTTAATGATAAATATGGGGAGATAAAGTAAAATTAAGGCCAATCATAAAAAAAAAAAATAACTGTAATGCTGAAGGAAGAGATTGGCCCAGATGAACCAGTAAATGATTTTATTGAGGCTGAAGCCTAGCAATTTGGCTCCTTGCAAAGTTTTGCTTGAGAGACAAAACTGAGAGTTCTGTATCAAAAAACTGTGTTTAAATAACAGCCCACAAAGAAGAAAGTGAAAAAATACTGACTTCAAATGGAAAAGGCAATAAATGTTGGGAATTTCTCTTTTCATATAATGCAAACTTACTTAATACATTTTCCCCAAATGTTTAGTGTTAAATATCTATGTAAAAATGTCTAATCATGTTTTTCAGTGCTTTGTGATTATGTTATGAGAGATGTTCAGAAATGGGAAATCACAGGTTAGTAGAATTTGTACGTATAGAATGTTCAAAACAAAACACCACAGAATTTTCCACCCCACTAAATGAACAATAAAATGGCCATTATCAAAGTAATGAGATATAAAACAAGATAAGAAAATATTGCATTATTATTTAATATTAAGTTAATTACACTTATTTGATTCAATAACTGTATTATAGCTATTTGTATATTAGTTTGATTTATCTCTAAAATTGTATCTATATTTTTTCTGAAAATGTAATGCAAGTTTCCACATTATATTCAGTTCTGTTATTAGAACATCTTTCCATAAAGTTCCATCAAATTTGATACTTTTTAGTTTTTATTTTGTTTGTTTCATGAACCTCCAGTCAGTGTGAAATAAACAAGCAAAAAAAACCTGTCTATTCATTTCTGTTGCTCATTAAACATCTGCTCATTAGCCACCTCCTGGTTAATGAATACTTAGAATCTAAATGAAAACCCATTAGCAAAACTAGTTTTGTTTCCAAGCATATTTTTCTATTTTTAAAAATAATTACTATTTTAAAAATATGTATTTAGCCAAAATTCCCTTAATTATCTCAAAGAAATAACTGAAGAATTACAAGTATTCTATTAAATACCTCAAAAAAAACTGAAATTTCCTCGAGGCATTTTCAAGTGTAATCTTTTTCATTTAAAGCAAACTTTAATGAAACTATTTAATTATTAATTGCATAACATCTCTCACTTGTACAAACCAACTGATATCACATACCTCTTTCTGAGAAAAGATATAAGCTCTTTCATAAAGCAGCTGTATATACTTAGGCAGATGCTCTTATTGAAGATGATATTTAGGAAGCTGTAATATGGCCTAGCAGCAAATACCAATGTTTTTCTTTTAGACATTTGTTTAATAAGGGAATCACATAAATTAAAGAAAAGGAATTGCATGCTATATAGGGAAAAGCTTCTCATAATTATTAAATTTTCTTAAATAGTTCATTTTTGTTTGGATTTTGCTTATTGGTTTTCACTCATGTTCTTCTTCATCAGATAGCAGAAAAATAGAAGTCAGTTTCTCCAACTTTTGTTTATGCCACTGTAGACATTCTCTCATTAAACTGGAAAACATCAATATAAATAAAATGTTCCCAAACTACAGTATCAATGCAGACACATAGCGGAGAAATGATCTAAAAGAACTTTTGGTGTTTGCAAGACAACATGAAAAATCGCAACCAAGAGGGGTAGCAAAACTGGTTAGAAAGGATCATTTGTACAATGCTAGGTTGGAGTATGCCAATGAGGGTGAGTGGGAAGGCGAAATAATTTATTTAAAAAGTTGCTTTAAGCAAAATACACACACACACACACACACACACACACATATATATAACTAGAAATATATATATATTTAAGTAATATATATATATATTTGTATGTATTTGGTTAAATGATTATTTGAAGGAAATTTGAGATTTAAATGTTTAGATGTATGGACAGAGCCACAAATTTAAGTTATCCTAACACCCCTTAATTACAAGAACCTCTTTTAAAAATAAGTATAAAAACCACGAAAATATCAATCATCTGCCATTTGCTAGATACTGCAAAGACTTTAAAAAGATAAAGACAAGTAAGAACTTTTTTTTTCTCTTTTCATCAGAGAGCTCACCATCACCTATAGAAAACAGATATATAAACTAGGATCAGGAGATATTGCTATGTAGAAAACAATAGATGCCATCCATTGAGATCTGGGTTTTTCAGAGCACATTACACATGCAAGAAAACTGAGCCTCTGAAAGGTTCAATAAAATTTCCCCAAATCATACAACTAATAAGTGTGCCATCAAAATTCATACCAGGCAGTGTGGCTCCAGATGTTGTAAACACTAAGCTGTATTAGATAGGTCAGAGGGAATGGTCTTGACAGAGGAAAACACTGCTCCACATAGATAAGAAAGAAAAGAAGGTGACTAAAGAGGAATTAGCACATGCAAAAGCCAAGAGATGTTTGTGAAGGAAAAAAAAAGTATTAAGAATAAAGTTCATGGCTGGAGAGGTAAATTGGACTTAATTGAGATATATTAATTTATCTATACTTCACTCAGTAGTCAATGAGGGATGGGATTCTTGGAAGGTAGGTCAGAAGAGGGAATGATCAGAGTTGTATTTAGCAAGACAACTGTCCCACATGATGACATCATGTGATACATACCATTGTGTTAAATTTAAGGAAGTGGTGGGCTCAGATTATTATATCCCCTTTAAAAACACCTACTCTGGTTCAATTTTTGATGCAGTTACATTGATGACAGAACCACTGACTCATGCATCGCTACTAATATTTATTTTCTACCTAATGTGAGGCAGGCACTTCATATCAATTTTAACTATATTAACTCACTTAATACTCAAAATAATTCCATAAGACCAAGTGTCACTGTATCTTTTTTTACAGAAAAGGAACATTCAAATCCTGTGGTGTTTCTACTACTCAAGTTTTGGCCGCATTTTACAGGCATGCAACTATTAACAGGAGGTTGAAGTGGCATTTATGGTCAAGTGGAGTGGGCTTTCATTTTCCTACTATGATCATCATCAGAAGTTTATATATCTTAAAATTAATTAAGAAATAGCAATCAATATGGTAGTAGAGTGAGAGAAACCAGCCACTACCCTGCTCTTTTGTTTTTTTAAGATACTCCATGGCCTTCAAAAGGAAAAACAACTCTTAGCACAAATTTGCAACAAGACCATATTTTTGAAGAGCTTAGCAGCTATGAAATTACCATCAGGAAATCTTGACTAAAACCTTTATTTTGGTAGATAAAATGTTGGGGTATTTTGCTGTGACTTTTCCTATTAATAAGTCTCCCTCCCTCTCTCTCTCTCTCTCTCTCTCTCTCTCTCTCTCTCTCTCTCAAACACACACACACACACAGTTAAAATATTTCTTTCTGTGGCTAAAATAATAAAAATAACAATTTTCCCAAGTACTTGATTTTTGGTGTTCCAGTAAAGCCTACGTTATATAACCAACATTTTTTTTATTTGTTTTCATCTTCTCAATGATTTATATGCATCTTAGATTAAAATATAATTTGGTGCCATTTAATAAAAAGACACATTAACATTTCCTACAATATTTTTTCTTCATAAATATTGTATGCCTTTAAAACAAAAGGCACTGAATAGATGGCAGATGTGGTGCCACCTAATTTATAGACATCATCTAATTTAATTCTCAAAATAATCCTATGGGATAGATATTACCATAATCACACTTGTTTTACAGACAGTTAAATAAATTATCATAGGTTTACAGGAATTCTATATTAGTTCAACCGATTTCAGAACACTGCTTCTTAGCAACTTAGTCATATTTCCTATATAAATGCAATTACTATGCTTTGTGATGTTGACATGGACTTTGTAGAGGGCACGGAGCAGGGAAAGGCATAATCAGTTTCTCTAAATCCGACTGTGGCTTGATACATCCATGTTCACCTGATTATAATTCAGCTTTGTAAATAAGATAAAATTTGCTACTTTTTAAAAAGAATACCTCACATTTTGTTAGTCTAATATTATAAGAAACATAAATGCCTAGGTAAGTTATGTTGCTGTAGTTTGTTACAATAAAGTTCAATAATGATGTTGATATTTGGATTTCAAGTATTTCCTTTTGTTTCTCTTGACTTCTTATAAAGATTAAGAATATGAAGAGATAAAATGCTAATGTTTTCTATAAGAAAAAATAAGTTACATTGTCATTTAAATCTATCACTCAAGATGGTCTTGACAAAAGAAGATCTATGTAAAGCTTGAATTCCATTTATCTAGCCAACCCAATTCCGCATTATTTCAGCAACTTGAGTCCATTTTAGATGTTTAATACAAACCCCTGTGTGCCAGTTTGAATGTATTGTGTCCCCCAAATGCCATTATCTTTGTGGTCTTGTGGGACAGACGTTTTGGTGCTGGTTAGATTTGCTTGGAATGTGCCCCACCCAGCTGTGGGTGGTGACTTTGGTGGGATACTCCTATGGAGGTGTGACCCCACCCATTCAGGGTGGGCCTTGATCAGTGGAGCCATATAAAACATGCTGACTCAAAGAAACTGGAATGGAGTGCAGCTGGGAGTGATGTTTTGAAGAGGAGCAAGCTTGCTAGAGAGGAACGTCCTGGGAGAAAGCAGAGGAGCAAGCTTGCTAGAGAGGAACGTCCTGGGAGAAAGCCGTTTTGAGGCCGGAGCTTTGGAGCAGATGCCAGCTGCCTTCCTAGCTAACAGAGGTTTTCCGGAAGCCATTGGCCATCCTCCGGTGAGGGTACCCGATTGCTGATGTGTTGCTTTGGATGCTTTGTGGCCTTAAGACTGTAACTGTGTAGCGAAATAAACCCCCGTTTTATAAAAGCCAATCCATCTCTGGTGTTTTGCATTCTGCAGCATTAGCAAACTAGGACACCCTGTATAAGCCTTGCTACTGGAAATGAAGGGTCTGAAAGGAATAATTCACACCTCATTTAACAGATGACAAAACTCCTCACTTATAGATGGCAAAATTTAAACTCAAGAATTTAAGTTACATGGATACAAAAATAACTAAGATATTTTCTTATGAACATTTACCTTTAAATTTAGAAAAACGGATTTTATTTCCCTGATAAGTTAATTTCTAGAAATATATAGTGGTCATCTCAGAAAGCAAGGGGAGACTGCAGTCTATTTTCTCACAGAACAGATTATTTTATGTAGAATCAGATTTAACAATCTCTATGTACATTCTAAAATAATATAATTCATGTCTTTTTTGAGAAAAAATACAAAAATACATTTAAAATATTTCACAATGCTTAAAGTCGATGTTGTCATTCAATCTGTTACAAATTGATTACCCAGTCCACATTTCTCCATGTTACCCACAAGGTAAGCTTCTGTTAAATGCTGGGCTCAGATTCTGATATAACAGTTTTATAGAATTTTGCTTATTTATCAATATAGGAGTCCGATGACTCTAACAACAAAGTCAATCTAGATCTGAACAATCACTTCTTCCCTCTCTTCAAGCTAAAGTGTTTTTGTACACATACACTCACATACACTCACAGTCTATAGAACAGATGCTGGGGACTTGTCCAGGATCAAAACAAAGTTCACAAACCTCTAGTTTACTCTATCTACCTTCTCTTCCGTTGTGAAAAACTCAAAAAATTTACATGTTTACAGCAACACCATTCTCCTTTTACTATGTCAAAGATTACAGAATAAAATGGTCTCACACAAGTTCAGGCATCACTCTGGGATACAATCCACTGGGAGAAGGAAACTGGAAAACACTTAGGTAATTACTGTCTTAAAGACTCCTACCTAACTTGACTCTCACAGCACTTGTACTATCTCCTCTAAAAAATCATTCTGAAAGAAATTCAAGAGAACTATATATTCACTTTTTCTTGGTCAACTGCTAATCATACAGTTGTTTCATTTAAAACCACCTATTTACAGCATTTTTAAATGGCAACATCTGTTTACATCACACCATGGCTTCCCCATGTGACTGTTTATTGTTGTGGACATTTTAAAAACACTCATCTTACTCGAGGCTGTCATCATCACACACTATTTGTATAAAGGAATGGCCTTGCTCTGTGTTCTTCGTTGATTCTGTTTCTCTTATGGCCTTTTGTAAATGTGAGCCTGTCAGACAACCCTTCTCCAGTTGATAACCTGTTTCTTGCTCTTTTTAAAACAGATTTTATTTTTTAGAGCAGTTTTAGGTTAATAGAAAAGTGATACCCTTTCTTTTGTTGTTGTTGTTTTAATCAGGATGAGTTATATTTATCTTTGTGAAACAGTTACCGTAGACTATTGCACTACTTCTATAGGTGGTATTTCCATGGCTTTAATACTGTGAGGAAAAGAATACAGGAAGATTGGAAGAGTAATATTATCTGAATTCAATAGATGGTGCATTCATGGAAAGAGATAGAGAGGGAAAGAGAAGCAGAGACAGAAAGAGAAAGAGAGAGAGACACAGAAATACCTGAATATGATGGTGGAACACAAAACCAGCAAGGAAGATTCAGCAGTGTAACTGTAAGCAAGAGAGATGAACACCTTCTCTAAGCCAGGTCATCGTGAGTCCTCAGTAACGAAAAAGCCTCCGTATCTTCAATTGGAAAATGAAGATTCAGATTCATTCTATTGGTGAAGAGTCTACAGTTCCTCCCCCACCTTTCTAAAAGTCTATAACACTATAAAAATGTACATGGCTGGCAGCTGCTAAGTTGGAAAGAGGAGTAAACAACTTTGGGGCATGACAAGAATTGAAATGGAGGACTGTGGAGAGAATTATGATGTGCTAGCTAAGACTGCCCTTAAAAGTAATAACTGGCAATGTGTATCCTCCTCATCTGTGTGAAATATCTGCAGCTACTCATCACAGAGTCCCCACTCTGGGAAGCTGTCAGAATAAAAAACACTCCTAACTGTTTTGAAATATAACAACTCCAGTTAATATGCTTCCCTGATCTGACAACTGCTGATTTATGATGTTAACCATGGATTAGGTATCAACAAACAATCCTAACATTTAGTGCTGCACTTGAGAGAGAATCGCCTAAGTGACCCTCTGGCAACTTCAGTGATTTGCATATATCGAAGGCAGAAAGTTATGGAATTGCTGGGGAGCCTCATTTTAATTTTTAATGTTTTCACACATTAAAAATCAAAATGATAATTAAAATATTAACTTAAAATATTCATGCATATGAATATAGCCCTGCTCTTTCCCTTAATTACATTATTTTTCTACAAGATTTGCTTTTCCATCTGGAAATGAGATACCTTATTAATCCATTATTGTCAAAGAACAACTTGACATCAACACAACTGTTACATCTACATTCTTAATTAATTCTGAAGTCTCAGAAATTGTAAAGAACAACTGAGGGAAATACCTTCTTTAAGGAGATTATTAATAGAATAAAGAAACTTCATATTAATAGTTCTTAGCTTCTCTGACCAAGAAATCTTCTTTTCATGACACCCTTATTGTTGGAAAATTGAATGGTTAACATTCTAACATGATATATAATGAAAGACCCTTTTCCAACAGAAAGAAGATATTCTGCCATGACAGTCTTCCCTAAGCCAAGTCATTCAAATTGGAATCAGGTGAGCATGAAGACTGATTATGCATTTAGTCTTTGTCAAAATAGGATTAGATAAATCAGTAAATTTCATAAATGACAGCCAAATATCAGGATTTGGGTTTTCTTAGAAAAGAGAAATTTATAGTTCTTATTTATTTCTGAGAAAAAAAAAATATTTTAAAAATCTAATTGATCAAACTATGGATATTTTTATATACAAAAATGCTAGCCCAAACAATATATCTATAGATTTGTTTCTATCCTTTTGGGGAGAAAAGGCTATATGAAAATAATTCTCACCATATATATTGGTCTCCTTTTTTATTGTCCATATATTTTCAATAAAAATCATTCTTTTGAGCTGTTGAAAAGAATACAGATTTAGATCATGCAACCTGGTAATTTAACAGCAGCAAATGAAAAAAATCTCAAGAGAATTGTGACCAGAAGCAACAAAACATAAGCTAAAAATGATAGCTAGAAACAAGAAAGATTTTCTCCAATATCTTTTTTCCCATTTTTCATAATCCCATTGAGCTGATAAAGCAGAATAATTTACTTAGTAATATATCCCAAGACAAAAGTGTTATTATCTGCATTGATATATCTTTATAATGAGCACCCTCACTTTCAAATAGAGAAGTTTCTGCTCTGATGATAACATTCCAAAGTGTTTAAAGATACATCAGAAAATTGAATCATTTAAAAATTTCCACAGTTTCCAATTTTAATTATAAGTAAACATAAATACCAACTCAAAGTTTGTGGTATAAAAGAGCTATATAGCAAAATGAAATGGGCAATTCAAACCAAGTTTGTTCTTCTCCACCTGTCCCACTTTTAGGATTGAATATTTAACTGACAAATTAAACAATCAAAACATCTGAATTCAGATAATATCTCTATAGTGTTCTATTATACTTTGGTTTATGATAAATAAAAAGCCCTAATTATTAGTCTTAGACTGAAAATTTGCAAATTAATACTTATCTGTTGTCCCTTATTGAACATGTAGTCTAACATAGAGCTTATAAATACAATAAAAGCCTGGCATTCTTTAAGTCTTATATTGAACAGAAATAAATTTAAGTGAATAATCCATTGTAAATCATTCATGCTTTTGAAGAGTTTAGATATCCTCCATAAGATCATTTGTCTTCTTAGAAATCTTTAACTGGATAAGCAGCTTTTAGTGGAACAACATACAAAATAACAGGAAAAGCATGGACTAACACTGATATGAAATTATATTTTATACCAATATCATTCCATATGTTATTATTTGAAAGATACATTTTTTTTTCTTATACCATGACTTAGTTATGGTCATGTATAAACTTATCTTCCCATGTGCCTGTAAATAACATGGCGTACATTACGAATCCTGTTTAATAAACAAGAAACCACAGGATATTAATGAAATAGAATTACTTTACTGGAAATAGAACAGAATTTTGTCAAGGAGGGTGGATAAATTTCTAAGTATATTTTATGAAGAAAAGACATTCAGATCACACTACAGTATTGATGAGTTTGTTCCTACCTATCAATAACCATTAATTTTCCTTATGAAATAAGGTGTTGTGTCCCTGACAATTCTATTGTTTGTATAAATTGGCACTTGAACACTTTGGTGAGATAACATATTCTTATAGTTTTATAATGTACTGTAAACATATTCCTTAAAAAAACACTGAAAACTAATCCATATTTCAGAACTACAAAATGAAGAATGTAGATATGAAATATTAAGAGATTTATTTTGATTTGCTATAAACACATTTTTCTTTTCAAACTGAGGTAATGCTGATATTAGTATTACTTTGCTGATGGTGCTTTTAGCAATTACAATATTTGCTGGTGCTAATGCATAGTCAACCTGTAATTTACAGGCTAATGCCAGTTGTTTTCTGGAAGAAAGAATCATAGAGATTTATTATCCTAAATGACAAGGAAAATCTCATGGCAAAATTTAAATGTTTAAGATTGCCATTTTACTTACCATGCTTAAGTGAATGAACTTGTAATTTTATTTCTTTACTAAACAATAAATAAAAATATTTTAAGTGCTGTAGCTTTATTGTCCTTTTCCATAATCACAGGCTATAACATGCTGCCACCAGGTGGAGATCATTTCCTAAGGAAAAATTACCTATAGAGTTATTTAGAATGAAACTTTTTTTAAATAAACTAATTTAAAAGGATCAACCACTGCTAGATACTGTTCCTAAATTAATATATTCACCACTACATTGCTATTAGAGTTACCAAAAATCTTTAAGTTGAAATATCTAATCAACATTGTAATATCTCTAAGCAAATTTTTTGTAGTGTTTCTCTATGAAGCATGCTCTGTGTTAAGATCTCTGTATGAAGATTACAAATAAAAATGGGAGGATGGGGGTGGGGAATCTACCCAAGCCACAGAAAGAGAGGCAAGTCTATCAACTTCATTTTTTAAAGAATATAAGACAACAATAAACCCATGCTTCACAAATAAAAAATATATGAGTTTCTGCAGAAAACCTGCTGTTATTTTAATGGCAAAATAAGAGTTTTTAAAATTTTTCTTCTGGGGGAGGAGAAAGAGAGTGAGAAAGAAAGAAAGGAGAGAAGGGAGAGTAAATTAATTAATGTTAATAAATGTCAAGGTAAGAAATACTCAGTTAACTTAGCAAAGGTTTATTTCAGAACATTAAATAGTACTCCAGTTTGCTTGCCAAATCCAATAACCACACCCCACCTGCTTGCACACTGAAGAACTACATAAGAACATGATAGATTTCAGAGCTTTATAGGGTGCAGACTTCTTCGGCTAAAACTAAGATAATCTAGATCACCTCAAAGATGACAATTTATTGCCAATTAGTATGTGACACAAATGAACCCACATAGGCAGTTAAATCAGAAAGACAAGGGCTTATTAAGTTCTGGTTTAAAACCAAACTGGGATGTGGTCTGGCACAGCACAAAGCACTTCTGAATGGGAGTCCCGTGAAC
The DNA here is from genome assembly GCF_015220235.1 of Choloepus didactylus. Taxonomy (NCBI): domain Eukaryota; kingdom Metazoa; phylum Chordata; class Mammalia; order Pilosa; family Megalonychidae; genus Choloepus; species Choloepus didactylus. The sequence goes on from NC_051307.1 coordinate 30,475,790, forward strand.
ATGAGCATGGCGGCAATGAAGCCTCTATTAATAATTAGTTTTGTGACTCCAGAGAATTTACTAAAACTCTCTCTGTCTTAGTTGATAGTCTTTTATTTATTAGGATTAGAACCCCGTCTGGTCTCTAAAATTATTACAGGTTACAAAATGACTCGATATAAAATGGCAAATTTGCAATTAAAATGGTAGAAAAAAATAGAGTAAAACTAGCAATACATGTTGGTTACTTGGCCTCAAGAGAGGTAATATATTTATAGAATAACTTCAAAAGCATCAGCATTTATTACCTCAAAGATTACTGTGGATATCAAATGGAAACACAGATTAGAAAAAAATTCAAAAAGTGTAAGTGATATCCAATTAAACAGTTTCTTAATGTCAGTGTTTCCCTGTCCCACAGAAAACGAAACTTTGAATAGGAAAGATTTCTCTATTCACCTTACTTAATCACATTTCTTAGATTGTGAAATTCAAAATATATTAATTTCAATTAAAAATTATTGTTACATAATTCTTCTCATTGTTTACAGCCTACTATACCTATTTCTGCATTATTTGACTTTTTAAAAATGTTAGTTCCTGTGTTTAAATGGTGTTAATAGTTGTCTGACCAGTAAATTAATATTGAATTATCCTCTTTGAATTCTTCATTGAGGAGAATGATACATTCTCCAATGTCTCCCTCAACACTACTTATTGTAATGGGATATACATTACCAAGAGTCAGTTAATTGAGTGTAGTTGTGGTAGACAGAATAATGGTCTCACCAAATATCCACAGCCAAATCTCCAGAACCTGTGGATATATTACCTCACATGGGAAACGGGACTTTGCAGAAGTGTGATTACATTAAGAATCTTGAAACGGATATAATTTCCAACGAGTAGTCAAGTGAACTTCTTGGATTATTCGGATGGGCTCAATGTAGTCACAAGTATTCTCATGACGGACAGAAGGAGGCAGGAGATCAGAGAAGGAGATGCGAACACAGAAGAAGAGGTCATGTTCACCTCTTTAGTTGCTGGCTATAAAGATGGAGGAAGGGACCCAGCAACAAGGAATTGCCAGGAGGCCTCTAGACAGTGGAAATTGCAAGGACACGGATCCTCTCCTAGAACCTCCCGAAGGAACATGGTTCTGACAACACTTTGATTTTAGCCAGTGAGACTTCTAACCTCCAGAACTGTAAAATAATGAACGTGCCTTGTTTAAAACACTGTAGTAATTTATTACACTAGCAATACTAAGACAGCAGTGATTAAGAAATGGTCTTTCAGATAAGTAATAAAATAAAGACAAAAAAATATAAAGAATAGGGAGTTTAAAGGGTACGGGATGTTTTGTGTGTTCTTTTTTATTTTTATTTTCTTTATTTTGGAGTAATGAAAATGTTCTAAAATTGATTATGATGATGAATGTGAACCACTGATTGTATACTTTGGATGGATTATATGTTGTGTGAATATATCTCAATACAATTGCTTTAAAAAAAGAACATGGTCTTTGAAGTCAGGCTACCTAGACTTGAAACTTAGAAAAGTCACTTTCATCATCTGTATAATGCATTAATAATAGTACTTTCCTTGTAGAATTACGGTTAGGCTCAAGTGAGATTATTTATGTCTAATGCTTAACACAGTGTCTGACACACCATAAATGCTTAAGAAAGATGGCTATAGTTTTACAGATTTTTTCCCAAATTTTCAGTATCACTCCCTCACCATTATCATCATAAAGATGGTATGACATGGGAGTGATTTGTGTAAAGACTCAGGGCTGTGTAGGGTTGTGGAACATGAGTTTCCCCAGTAGACAGTCATGGTTTGTGGAAGGTCCAAGAGTTAGGACTGTGTAGTTATGGAGCATGAATTTCCACAGTAGGCAGTTATAGCTTTGAGTTCCAGATCCATCACTTATCAGCTGGACAATTTTGGACAACTTAGTTTAATATCTGAAATTAGTTAAAATGAAAATCCCTCATAGATTTGCTCAGAGGGTTCATTCAGTGTATAACACAGCTAGTGATGCTCAATAAATGTGAATTTTCTTACCTCCCATCCTACTCAGTTCTGATTATTTGAAAACTTCACATAATATAACAAAGGTAAAGTACATTCATACAAATGAAGAAATAGAAGCCAATAGAAACTAAGTCAATGATTGATTTCAACCCAGGAATTTGATTTGAAACCAAGGAATATTTCTATTAAATCAGATTTGACAAGCTTATTAACCAGTTCTCTAAAGATTTAAGGCAAACCAAGAAATGAGTACTCTTGAATGTTCCTGACTTTCATCTACAGCTAAATATCAGGAAGTTATAAACAGTGAAATACCAATGAATAATTAAATAATATAATTTTTAACAGCTAAATTTTCAAACTACATTAATTTTACATGAAATATATTGAAGATCTAGATTAAATCTTTTGGCAGTTTAAATAGCAAATATAATGCCAAACAAAGGTTTATTTTATGAAGATAATTATTTTTTCTAATTCCAAAAGCTAAAAAACATTTTTAAGTATGCATCAAATACAAATACACTGGCCTGAGTTACTCTGCCACTACAATTTGTTTCAAGCTAATGACCTCACAAGTTAATCGCAGACATAGATTTGGCTGGCATCCCAGCACAGAAAAAAGGATGTATGGATTAAAACCACTTTGCATTCTAGTCACAAACAGCACACTAGCAACATGACAACCAAGAATTTCAAATCAGAAAGAATCTATTGTTCCCCGAATTTCATTAAAGCCTTGTGATAAAGTCAAAGTACACCTTGCCCACTGTCACAGATTTCATCTGAAAAGGATCACAATTAAGGTTTGTAGCAATGTGGGAAGTCATAAAGAAGAAGAAAGTAGTAAATTATTAATATTTGAGTAAAAGTATATCCTTGTTAACAAGCAGTTTTGTTTTTAATCAAAATGTTTGGATTTGTATTTATGAATTTTGACATAATTTTTTTTAAGCTACACTTTACTCATCTCACTATAGTTCTAAGTCCATAGTAAAAGATAGCCTAAGAATAGCTGTATTTTCATTTAAATGAATACTCTCAGAAATTAGTCTCTTTCACACTGAATTTTAATTTGAAATGCAATTTTAAAATACCCATACTTTTGAAAAACATGGAATATGTATTTCTGATGGTAGCTGACGTAATTTTCAAAATGTTATTATAACATTAACCCAAAACAACCCTAAAAGAGACACAAACACAAATACATACTCTCTTGTTTTGTTTCCCTATATACTCCAATAGAATGTGAAGTATTTTCAGGTATACCCATATGAAAACATTAATTTTTATATAAAATACTAGCATACTATAGAAATATTATACATTATAAATTACGTATTTAAAACTCACATTTTATAGACAAGTTTAATATATTGGTCTTGGATAATTCTGCATATTGGATTTCACTGTCTCATTTTAATTCAGTTAAGGCAGTCTATGCTGCAGTTGTCTGTCCCTTATTACATGCAGGCTGCACACCAAAGTTTTCTGGCAATAACGATGAGATGCCGGAAAGATTAAGCACAACGACAATAACAAAGTGACCTCAAATATGATCAAAAATCATTTAGACTGAAAGTCTGTTTGTGAATGTGAATCACTGTGCTTGGTTTCCTCTAAAAAGAGGTGGTCAGGCCTCATTAAAGAATCTGATAAGTAAATATGCTTCACACAGCATAAATTTTTGAATTGGATTATGATTTTAGCATTATCTGTTCATTAACAAGATGATTGGAAATGGGAGATGTGTTTCATTTCTAATGAGAACCACAAAAACAAATTCAGTACTTGTGAAAAAATGTCAAAATGTCAAAATTGAAATGCAATCAACAAGTTAATGAGTACAAGAGATTAGCAAAGAACTTGTTCGCTCATAAGACTTAATAAACTAATATATTTCAGAGAAAAGTGCATCACAAGGAAATCATGTTTTACATATTCAGAACTCACTTTGGTGTATTAAAATTTATTGAAATAACTAGGAACGCAATGTAGATAAGATACAACAGTTCTCTAAATAATTACATGGAAGTAGAGAGGGCTTGCACAATGTGCCCATTCTAAACATCTGTAATGTGAATTCATTGTATGTGGTAAACTAGTGAAATTATTTTTATTCCTAGTTCTTCCTTTGAGATAAAGCAAGCTTGAAATTAAGCTACCTTCTCATATTCTCCTATCAATAAATCCTTATAAATTGAAAGTAGACTAGTCAAATAATAGATGAAATAATATATTAATATTATTTCATGTTTGCAAATTATTTCCATATATGAGACTGGTTATATTTAGAATATTCTATTGGAACATTCTGCTTAAGTGGTTCCGCTGAAGGAAACTTAAAGTTCCTTGGCAGAAAAGACAATGCTTTATTCATCTTTATGAACCTAATATATATCATAATGCTTATCATCATGGCTGGCAAACAACTGACTTCCAAAAGATGGCTGTAAATGAATAAAGACATAGCTAGCAATAGCAAATATAAATAAAGTAATACTTACTCCATACTGTCTATAGACAATTAAGAAGTTAGACCTCAGCAAGAATATGAGAAATCTGTCACAGTTAAAATCTGTATATACAGGAATAAATGTTAGATTAAGAAAGCTGTAAAAATCAGATGAAATAGATATTTTCTCTTCAAAATTTAATAGATACATCACAGGAGTAAATTGCATAGAAACATCACTGCAGGTCACACTATACTCAGGAATTCCTTATGCATTAGGAAACTATGTGATGACCAGAAAGGGTACAGAATTTGAACATTCTACATAAGTTTTTCTTAGGAAAATCTTGAATGTCCTTGGCTATCAGTAAGTTTTCCATTCTGAACATCTCTTAAACTACCTTCTTCTCTAACACCCTTCTTTCCCAAACAAATCCTAGAAATCTCCACACCACTTTCTTCTATTTGCATTTAGCACAATGTTAGAAAATGGCCAACCCACTCCTTGGCTACCTGCAAGTGTCATATCAACCCCTCTCTTCAGCACCATCACCCTGCTCAAGGATAAATCCATGTTACATTAAGACTCTCCAAATTCTCAGCACTCTCATCAAACTCCTTTCTTGACTATGACCTTTGCAGTGACTCTAGACAGAACATGGCTTAGGATATTCTCCACTCTGACTCCTGCTATCTTTCATAATTCTATTAAGAAAATTTACCATCCTTAAAACTTTTTCAACATTATCTCCACATTAGCTGCCCCAAAGCCTTACGAATTTACTCCACACTCTTGAGCCAAGACTTCCCATATACTTGGGGAAATCAAAAAAGATTCAACTAAGAAAAAAGAACACTGTTTTGTCATAAAGCAAATACAGTTCCACGGGGTCCGCTCTTGCTTTCTGATACACAGTCACTCATACCTCCAGAATACCCAGTTGGTTAGCTCCATCCTAACAACACTGCATTTTTTGCCCAGGAAGTAGTGGTAATATTTCCATTAAAACTTTAAAATATTAGCCTGCTGTGAGAAATAAACATTTATACAGTATAATAAATTCCTGGGAAATAAAATATACTGGCTTGACTCACAACTTACTTGAGGTGCAGTAAAAACTCTTATCTTTAATAGCAGTCATTTGGGTATTTTGATATCAGTACTTAAAAAGGCAGGAACTGAATACTTCCAATTAATCACAAACTATTAAATAAACAGCAGGAAAGTCAGTATCTGGGTAATGTCCTTTATGATACAGAGGTCTTGGCATTCCTGAGGAGATGGAGCATCATTTTAAAAGCGCACCTATTTTAATTATCATCCACTCTAGTTTAACTTTTTAAATCATTTTCCTTTGGAATAAAAGACTCTAAAGGATATTTGGATGAAATAATGAGAGTAAGAATGTGGCACATTTAAAATAACTTTTTAAAGCATGTGAAACTTTGCCTAAAATAACTTTTATTTTTCTGATTCCAACTGTTTTAAAGATTTTCTATTTAAGCCTGGAAAAAAAAAGTGATTCAGGACAAAGCCCTGATACTTACTAGCTGTGAATAACTGAACAAGTAACTTATTCTTTTTTCAGGAGCTTCCTTTTCATTTGTGAAATACGGCTGTTGAACTAAAATAATATGCAAGCTCCTTTTTTATAAGTAAATATTACAAGCCCTTCTGTTCATGTTTTGTTTCTGTTTAAACAGTAAATCTTGGGAAACCCAAAAACTAACCATCTTCTTTGCTCCAGGTAAAAATTCCATGAGCAAAAGCAAGATGTCTTTTGCCAGCAATACCAATATGAGAAAGGAATTGATATGTTGTAAGTGGCAGAACAAAACTGGTTGATTTTCTACTTCATGTTGATTCAGAGACTTATTCTAACTGTGTAGTTTCAATTGAATTCTCAGCACCTCATGCACACCCATGTAATCAAATAGCATTCGCAGGCTGATATCGCACTTTGTCACTTATATAGAAATATCACATATTCTTTGTATTCCTGCTTCAGGAATAAGTGTATTATTGCTGCTGAAAGATGTATGGTAAATCCCTGGTGAGAATGATCCAGGGCTTATACATCTTTTCTTTTCCCCATAGGGCTCAATTGCTGCACAAAGAAAGGAATTGATAAATAGGAATGAGCCAAGGAAGTAGAAACAAAAATCCTTTCTAAAGATACATTTGTGAAATTCTTATATTATCCATCACTTCAAATTGTGCCTTAACATCTCGCTTTAATGTAAATAACCTATCACTGATATTCTAAAATATATAAAGAATAAGCTAAACAATGCTTATCTCTTTTTGACATATATATACATATATATATATATATATATATATATACACATATACAAATAAATGACATTTTAGATAAATAAAATCTGCTATGCCCTAGGCTCTTTCCAAGGATAGTTATATGAAACAATACTATTAAAAAGTCTGCGTCCTTTCTAAATTAGAGCTAGTGTTGAAGACTTCTTCCAATAAGCTTTTCAACATTACCTACTTTGAAAAACCACACAATGAATTAGTATCAAAGTTCCTTCTGGATAACTAACGTGGTTTCTTCAGTTGTTGATTAAAAACTACACGCCCACTTTTTCTCCTTTTTTCTCTTTTTCCAGTAGACTCTGAATTAAAAGCAACTTTTAATAGAGTAATATAACTAGTTTAGATATTTACAGCATTATGTTTCTTGTTTCCCATGTTTTTATTTTGGATTTTAAGAGAATTGTCTAATATATGCTTTTCATTATGTATCCACAATATATTTTCACATTTTCAGACTATAAATCCAAAAACATTTTTTAAGTTAATTAAATATTAACTAAAATCACAAATTTTAGGTAAAATTTTACCTAAAATCACAAACATTTTTACTGCTCTTGACTTCTCCTGCTCTAATTTTTATTATGGTTCTCTTATTGCTGGTTTTGTTATTTGATCATGTAAGACATGAATACATATAAAAATCACTTTAGAATTCCTGACCTTTGTCCTGTTAAATTAATATTTCCTTAAATTCAAAAGAGATTATAGACGTTTAACATATGCTATTAAAATGAAACATTAAAACATCAATAGATGATTCAGAAATTATTACTTTATAATATTACATGATATTACAAAGAGTACAAATTAATGATTTAAAAGAAATAATGTGAAAGAAAATAACGCAATTTTTTAAAGATTTTTTATAGTACATTGTTTAGATCATAGTTCCACTTTAAAAGTGATTCTATGTTTTTTTATAACTGAATTTGATTCTGCTGTTTATTACAGAAATGAAATAACAACATTTAGAACCAGGCAAAAATTGAACTTATTTAGATAGGCAAGGTGTGCACATAACTATATAAAGCATAAATGCAAAGATAAGCTTCTGGGCCTTCGACTGTTATACTCATTTGCTATCTTCTCTGAAAATTTGTAAGAAATATTATTGAAACAGACTGTTGTATATCTTTCTTATTAAGTTGTCAATAAACTAATGAGTTAACACAAAGAAAGAAAAACACAAAGGCTTCATTTATTTTTAACTTTTTTTTTATTAATTTCAGTTTTATTGAAATACATTCACACACCATACAATCATCCATGATATACACTCCACTGTCCACAGTATGATAACATAGTTATGCGTTCATCATCTATCTCTGAACATTTTCCTTACATCAGAAAGAACCAAAACAAGAATAAAAAATAAAAGTGAAAAAAGAACACCCAAATCATCCCCCCATCCCACCCCATCTGTCCTTTAGTTTTTATCCCCATTCCTCCACTCATCCATACACTAGCTAAAGGGGGTGTGATCCACAAGGTCTTCACAATCACACTGTCACCCCTTGTAACCTACTTTATTTATTTTTAAGTATATAAAATTTTCAAAGAATTTGTAGGCCAAATCGATTTAAATTTTTCTTAAACCAAAACTGTTTTAATCAGATAAAAGTATATGTTTATCTTTAAAGACTTTAAAAGAGTAAATATCCCACAACAATTATCAGTATAATATGCTTACACAGAACAGAACTCACAGCCAGATAATTTATGTTTTTAAATTCCTTTGTGAAAACAAATCTCTTCTATTCTAAATGAAAATAGCAACGAGAAAGCACCATTCATTTTTTCTATTATCATTTGCCATCTACTATGTATATCATATAACAAAATATTTTGTCTATAAGAAGCTTAGGATCTAGTTTAGAAGCAAGACACAATGAAATTAAAACACTTAATACAGGACTGTGTGCAAAAACAAGTCAACATGAGCAGTACATTCTAGTTGGCAAGAAAGAGAAAAATGTGATTTGATATAAGCAAGGTTTCAAAACAGATGCAGGCCTTGAGCTTGGCTTTGTAGGATAAACTAAGGAAAGTGGAGAGAATTAAACATGTTAGCATGTGAAGGGTCTAAAAAGTGCCTCTAGAAAATTATTCTGAATTTTAAGTGGGGGACTAAATCAATCCTTTCATTTTTGCAAAAGTAAAAATCACTGCTCATTTTCCCCCTCATATTAGAATATTTCCATTTCTTTCTTAAAGGACATTGAGTCCTTATTACTTTGCAGCTCTCTGAACCCCTGCTGCCTATTGCTTGATGGAACAGAAGATAAAGTTGAAAACCAAGCAGATAGAGTTGAGAACCAAGAAGTGATTATTCAGCTTTGACTTTCAAATTCCACTTTTAAATACAGCATGGTAGAATGGATAGCCTTGAATTCTGGGACTCTAAAGGCAAAATCTAGGCACTTGATAGCTAGGAAGGTGTTCTTAATAAGTGTTCCTTTATATATATCAATAAATAGTAACTGAAGCAAAGAGTTTATAAAATGATCCATAGAAAAGGAAGAATGAACATGAACCTGCTGTAAGAATAGTTTTCCCTTCCCTAAAGAGAGAAAATGCAAACAGAATATTGGGAAGGACAAAAACAGGAGTTGTCAAGTATCTTTCAGAGGGTTACATTTTTACTCCTTGTGTTGAAATTCTTGGTGAGAACCACAAAGCGATTACAGATAGCTTTCCCACCCTACTATCCCTACCCCACTATCTCTACCACCACCATCACCACTGAAAGATTTGAAAGTAGAATGGACTTTGTCTCTGTTTCTCATCTACAAGCCTGGAATGACTACCAGAGGATTAGCTATAGTAAGTTACAAAGATGGTGAAATCCAACTGGACACAGAGGGCCTCAAGTATACACACACACACACACCCTTTAGACTTCACTGGTTCTACAACAATGTGGAAGAGATTTAAAGTGTTCTTATAATTCCTTTATAAGTATGAAGATCTTAGGAGACTAAAAATTGTCAATGTACCAGCTAGGAAATCAGTAAAGTTCAAATCAGGAAACCAAGTAGCACATGCTATAGGGGGAAAATACCTCCAGGCAGCCTGAGGTAGGAACTGTTGAGCCTGGGAGCATGACCAGAGCTAGTGGCAGCTTAGATGGACCTAGATGGAGACTTACTGTGGCAGCTAATGTCCACTGATCATGTTGAGAAAACAGACCATAAATAACACCAGTAGCATGGACATTGCCCAAAGTCCAGACGGAACCAAGCGTCACGCTTGAGTTGAAGATGGAGAAAAACAGAGAAAAGTACAAGGAATAATACACTTTCACCTAAATCTAGACAACATTCTGACTAGACAGAGGAAAAGGGAGACAAAAGAGTTCTTGGAATGAATGACAGCCTTGTAGGGAGATTGAACACTGGATTCAGGATTTAGACAGTTCAGAATTGATCAAGTAGAAAACTGTAGTCAAAATTATTTGTTTAAAAGGAAGTTAGTTACTTAATTCAAATGTACCTCCTCTACAATCAGGGGCTCCAAGATTCCCTGGTTCCTGACATATTATATGTTCTCTATCATTCCTTGATAAGCACAATCAGAATCTAAGTATGCACAAGGAAGACACCTTTATTTTGAAGGAAGAATACCTCAGCTCCTCATTCTGCCTTTGCTGTGAAGCCCTCCACCATGATGGTAAAGAGCTAAGACAGAGGAGGAGAGCACTTAGGGACCATAAATTTCCAGAACGGCAACCTTTTTGGCTGTTGTCTGCCCATAGCAAAGTGTGGGAAAACTAAATAGAATGCAAACAATGATAAAGTGATAACATACCTTTCCAAAATTAATAACTACTTCAAAATAAATATTCCAACATCTTACCAGAGCATTATCTTTCACAGAGCTAAGTTCCCTTTGAAAACCTTTCAAGGAAGCTTGCTTAATAAATTATCAAAAGATATGTAATTATAGGTTGGCTCCATAATAATATTAATGATGATAGCTAATACTGAGTACTTACTATGTGACTAGCACTATTAGTCTCTCCATTTCAAAGATAAGAATATAAAGTAGAACAGAAGTGAGTCAACTGCTCATGATTTTATATCAAGCAAGGATTTGAATCTGTGCTCTTAACCATCACACAAACTAAGGCATGGAAGAATATTTTGAAGGGTGAAAGTGTTTGCAAACCCACAAATAAAAATAAGGAAAAAAAACTGTAGGGGTAAACTGGGAAATATAGGGAATGAAAAAGAAAAAAATAAAGATTTTTTAGTTAGAAAAATCCAGGCTTCAATTGAACGTGGACCAGAGTTGGAAATAAAACTGAGAGGCTGAATTATTTGCTGAAATATGTTTGGTCAAAAAATCCAAATTTATTCACAGGAAAACACAATCAAATTGCGCATGGGAAATAGCTTCACCCCAACACTAAGCAGTGTTGGCCTCAATGACTGAAACTGCCATGTGCTGGCAAAAATCCATTTAGTATCCAACCATTCAGCAAGAATGCTTCAATGGATAGCCACGTGATAGGAATTCTGAGCACCTGGGAAACAATTTTGACTGGTGTTACCAAACCATAAGGAGTAAACAAGAAAATCAAAGAACTGTTTAAAAAAGGGATCATTCAATGGCCAGCTACAGAAAAAGGAGAAGCTCCTCTCTAAATGTTTTTATTCCCATAACATAAAAAACTGGCCAATGCCAAAGTTAATAGAAACTACCTAATCTGAACATTCTTACTTGACTGCAAAGAAATGAACTGCCTTTAATACCTGCAAATAGGAATCGATTTATGTGAAAGAATTTGTTTTATGTCTTCAGAAAAAGCAGATCATCTACTTAGTAATCCTCAAAAGGGATGTGACAACCAACAAATGAGATTCAAGACAATTTGAATCAACAGTTTTATGAACCAATCCTTATTGTGATATTACAAATATGCTAAACAATTTGTTCAGTAGTTTTGTAGCAAGAAATTTTGTAATTCAGTCGTGCAGTGCAGTGTAAAAGACTGTACAACACTTTTCAGAAATTACAAATTGGAGAAAACGAAATGGAAGTATTCAAGCCTGTGCATGCAGTTCGATCAAAGCTCCTGAGCTGGAACCAAAGCACTTCTGCTCCCAAATGCCAATTTTATCCATATTCAGGGAATATGTTTTGATGGAAAACATCATCAATTACGAATTCTTATGTGTGGGAAGCTAGTTAAAAAAAAAAGGTGGGAGAGATATTTAGCTTCATCTTGCATAACAGAGAGACAATAGATATTATTTTGTAGTCTTGAGAAATTAAACACTAGCTAATTAGTCTTCAGTTATAGAAAGTGTGATAATAAATCCAATGTTTTATCTTGGAGTACATTTTCTTCATAGAAGCAAAAAGCAGCAAAGAAAAAAATCATTTAAAATATTCATGACTCTCAGTACTAGTGAGTAATGAAAAAAAAATAGTAAACATTTTGACACAGCACCAGATGATGGAATATTTTCCAAAGGTTTTATATGCATGTGTGTGTATGTTTAAATTGAAATGTGTGTGTGACCGATATATACATCTTTTTATACATTTGGCCATTTGGAAAGAACACAGTGCTCATGAGAGTATAAGGTAAATTAAAAACAGAACCAGTAGAAAATGGCTATCTAAGAAAAAATAATTACAGAGGAGCACAGATAGTTTTATACACTAAGTGCCTCAATCCTTGATTTTCTACTTTGCTGCCTTTTGGTTCACCGTGCAGTCTTGGGAAGATACCATGCAAAGAACTGGTACAGTTTACATCTTGGTCTGGATGTGCATTAGACTAGAACCCTGATTAGTGAATCTGTGTAATTAGTCATATTTCAATATTTAACCTGCCTCAGCAGTCAATTTCATATCAATATTCCTCTTTTTTTGGGGGGGGGGATCCCTGGTCCTCATTTATGTTTTTTTCACCCAACTCTTCCTCTTCTAGAAATCAAATGAATGTTTTTCCTTAGCCTCCCTAAACAAGAGGATGTTATTCTCCTGTCTAGTTTGGAAAATAAAATAAAAGCATTTTCCTTTAAAAAAATCAGCTTATTTTATATTATTATTTTCTGTAGGACTAGTCAGGTTAATGCCATTTGGTTTTCTCCAGTCAATACCCTAACACTGCAATATATGACAACAGTCCCCTAGCATTGAATGGTGGGATGGTGAGAGGCACTCAGGCCTTGTGAGTAAAAGCAAGATTATATTGAAATCCCTGCTTGGCCACTTCATAGCTATGTGACCTCAGGTAAGTTACTTTCCCACTCTGTGCCTGAATTTCCTCATTTGTAAAATGGAAAAAAAAAAGGGGGGTGTGTGTGTATAAATATAGGTATTAAATAAACCAAGGGATCAAGTATTCAGGTTTTCTTAGGACACTGAGCAGAACACAGCTTGATCACAAAGGGCATTACTTTCCTTATCTACCATTCTTAAACTTCACAATAAACTATGTTCAATTTTGAAGGCTTCCATTTGTCTTGATGTGGTAGGGAGAAAACTGACTCTGGTGCCAGAGAATCTGGGTTCAAATCCCAACTTTGCCACTAAACACATTTGTGAGTTTGGCAAATCATTTAACCTCTTCATAAGCTCTTCATTCTCCCATCTATAAAACAGTATCAATCTCATAAGACAGTTTGGAATATTAAATGTGATTACACATGCAACGAATGTAAAAATGACAAATTGTAATACTTAAATGTTGGCTTTTAACATCAATTACGTTCCCTGCCAACAAGGACTCTTTAAACATTCCTGCGGCAGTCACATCTAACTCCCTACGCAACACTTACTAAAGGAATCCCGACTTTGGCCAGTTCTATACTTCAGGGGACCCTGAGCCCTCTCTCAGCACTGAGGTACTGGTTAGTCAAGGGAAATCATGGTGATGTCACTGTCCTCACCAGTGATTGGTTTAGAGATGTTCATTTGAAACTTCTGCAGCCAATGAGAGTTGAGGAAACTGTTCTGGATGACATATGGGATGTTATTAAAAGAGAGCCAGGGGAAGAAAGACTTACTGTTCTTTCCTCACTTCGAATTTTACTGCATAAGAATGTGATACATGGAACTGCTGCAGCTACCTTTCTTTCAGGAAGTCAAGGAAAAACACCAAAACCATGAGTATGGAAGAACAGAAACATGAAAAGTAAATGGATCTCCGATTATGTTGGATGGCTGAAATAACCAAACTAGCCTCCAGATGGTTTCTTACTGCCATAATAGAACTGTGCTTTTAAGCCAAATTTTTCTTCTTTTCTTCCCACAGAAAGCATCCTAAACTTCTGTAACTTAATTATGAACATATTCAGTAAGTCAATTATAAACTGAATTATTAATAATTATAATGCTTAAAAATAAAAAAGGCCATTAAAAACACAGCTTATATTTAAATATTAATATTATATGGTCCTTAAGTATTATTACTAATCTAAGCAATCAAGCTGACCCAACTTGCATCCATCCCCAACCCCACCTCAGTATCTCTGAATCTTGCTATTACTCAGTGCACATTAATCCATTAGATCACTGAAAGATTTACTAATGTACTAATTGGTAGTCACTCACCTAGAGTCTGGCTATTTGAAAGAAAAACCAGGAAAGACTGGTAAAAATATGAAACTAGAACCACTACTGGTAACTTTCTTAGTCCCTCCAGCAAATCCTTGCTATTTCAATGGATCATATTTAAGTCCGTAAAATGAGGAGAGTTTTAGAACCAAATACTTGTATGTGAATTCCATGGCCTTCACTTATTAGAAGCTACTTAAATTTTATGAAATTCAAATCTCTCATCTACAAAATAATACTCCAGAACTCATATATATGTTGTGTATATTAAAATGAGATAACTCAAATGAAAGTATCCTGTGTGACTGACAGTTTTTCTTCATTCAATTAATTTAACAAGTAATTATTAAAAAAACAAGGAAACAAAGGAAGAGTGGTTAGGCATCTCCTTCTCCCCTTTTACGCAGGCAACTGTCAGACCTTAACCAGGTTCTTCAAACATTTGGCATCACCAGCCCACCTCCCCATTCTCTTCTGGCTGATGAATTTTCTTCCTGGAAACAAAACGGTGATCAATTCAAATTAACCTTACTGTTAGCATTTCCTTTCCTTTCTCACTAGCCTCAGCTCCCTGCACATATTTCTGCTCAGAAGTTAGGATGTGTTTTGGAGGCACAATTAACACTGAGAGATATTTTACACTTACAACAACTTCTCTTCTCCCATCACACATCCACATTCATGTATATCACCTGAGGACTTTTAAATGAGTTAAAAGGTATGGGGGGTGAGAAGCAGCTAAGCTAAAAGACAAGTGAAATTTAACTAACAAACATGTCCTCTTCCTCCTCAAATTCAACATGTTTAATGCTTTGAATTCCCTAGCAAGAGATAGATACGTTGTGATTAAAGAAATCACTGTTCACCAAACAACTGCTGTTTTAGTGCACAGCACAGGAATGAGTGTATTTTTCTCACCACTATACAAATGGGGAATTAGTGTGTTTTCAATAAAATCTTTCCTTACAATAGAAATGGAACAAGAACTTGAAAGAAAAAATACATTAGCAACTTTGGGTGTTTCATAATTGCTTGGAATTCAGTACTAATGAGCGTTATTTTAATAACATGAGAACACTAGAGTTGAACATTTCCCATCCATTTTGAATATGAATGTGAAGGTTTTCAGTAAACCATCAAGGATGGCATAATGTCATTTAATAACTGTGTTGAGTTTTGTTTTTAAATTACAGACCACATTCCATACCCACAGAGGCAGAATGCATTAGCGTGGTGCTTAAAATTGAAATCTGAAATAAAATGACTCATGTAGCTAACCAATTAAAGTGATTATAAATTATGTGAAATTGGAGGGGTGAAATGAAAGTAAAAAAACAGATGAATAGAAGTAACATCTTTAGCAAACTGCATTTCAAGTTTCA
The DNA here is from genome assembly GCF_015220235.1 of Choloepus didactylus. Classification (NCBI taxonomy): domain Eukaryota; kingdom Metazoa; phylum Chordata; class Mammalia; order Pilosa; family Megalonychidae; genus Choloepus; species Choloepus didactylus. The sequence continues at coordinate 30,491,559 of NC_051307.1, forward strand.
AGTGACACACATTAATGGTGACATTAGTAGATAAATGGTAAGCAAATTAAAAGGTGATAAAGATATAAACACAGAAAATGTATTTTGCCCAACTAACTCAAGTGCTTTTATCACTGATAAAGTTAGATCTTAGGAACACCATAAAATCAAGACAAAACCCAACTACAATAGAAAAGAGAATTTTTGAGATTAAATTTCATTTCATTAAGTACATGTGGGGAAAAAATAAGGTAAAACAACACATCTATTACTTGTCTTTCTAACACATACAGTTTAGAATTGGTTTCCAATAAGCATTGATTGAATAATCAACTTTAATTAAACACAGGGGGTTATCTTTGAGGACTTTAAATACTTGCTGTATTGATATATCAGACATTTACTATTGACACTACTTAATCTGCTTAATTTCACCTTTATCAACATATATATTCTTCTTACTTATTTCTACAATTTAGGATCTTTGAAACTCCAAATAACATAACCATCTCTGGTGCCTATGTTATATAAGGCTTCAAAAGGACAAATTTAGAACAATGTTTAAACGAGTTGTGTTTTGTTTTGTTTTCCCCTGCCTAACTAATTTTCAGTGTAGGAGATAAGATCAGGGATAAGGTTGACTATCCTTGCTCTTCTTCCTGAGTTAAGTAATCACTTTATTATTTTATTATTGTACAGGCATTCATATATTGGCCTACCATAGGCACAGTAGTGTTTGTTATAAACAAAATGTTTGAAATAAATACCTAAACCAAAAGATAGTATATCCCCAACCATACCATTCATTGCCCCAAGTCAAAGTAAATTCATTTTTAAATAGTCAGCCATTTTGTTTTACTCCCATAGGGTAATGTTTAAATATTCATTCTGCAAATATTTGCTTAGAAACTATGGAATATATATAAGAATTTTATGTGAATTCTATAATCAAGTACTTCAATATCAATGAAGAAGCCAGCATGGAAAGATATTTCTTGCCATTACAGAACTCACAGGGAAGGCATAGCAGAGTACAATAAAAGTAGATATGCAGAATTTGGGAACATCATCACCTTTCTTTGGTTTCCCAGTGCCTTGTGCAATGACTGCTATGTGTAAGCAATTCATATATATTTTTTTGCAAGAATGAAAGATGGCTTCGGTGATGAGATGCTTGAACTGAGTCTTGAGGAAAAAAAACATTCTTCAGGCAAAGAAAGGCAGAAAGAGTATAAATGGCAGGGCTTATGTACACACAGGATGTTAAGTGTAGGAATCTCAGGAATGGTGCAAGAGTGTAAGGTGTGTAATCAGAACAAGGGGCTGAGACAACAGAATTGTGGAAATGAATAAAAGGCAAATACATCAACGGTTCTAAATCAGGAATCCCCAAATAATTCAAATGAAAGGTAATTAAAATTAACAGTATGTGTTCTGTAAGCACAGTCCAGCAGTAACTTAGAAGGGCATAATAATATAAACCAGTTCGGTACTAAGAAATTATTTTTGAGAACCACTTTAGCTATATGAGTAACTGTATTTAGGTAAAACAAAAGACACTGCAACAGGAAAATGTTTTGTATCTAGAATACTTACATCACCTCCAGGCCCTACCATTCTTTAAGTGTTTCTTCTTGGACAAGTAATTTCACTTCTTTGAGTTTCATTTTCCTCTATTCTAAAGCCAGAATGTCTACTTTTTTAGGATAATTTTAAGAATTCAAATTGGTAAATTAATGCTGAGTATAAAAGTATTTTGTGAAATAAGTGTCTCAGAGTAAGATATTTGCATATTAAAATACTAAATTTTATAATATAACTATAACCCTTTGGTAATTCAAAAGATTTATCTACTGTAAAATCTGAGGAATAGGTAGGGTAAAGCCAGCTATTCTGTGATAAAGGGTATGCAAAACAGAGTAAATGGGATTGAACATGTGTTTAATTTCGGTTGGTACTGGAAAGTTTTAAGTGGTTTACCTAAGTAAATAAATAAATAAATCTCAAACAAGTGAATAGGATGAAAAATTTACAGAGCAGTACTTTGACAAAGTGTATGGCAAATACCTCATGTTATATTTTAATATTCATAAAATTTCTCTTATAGCTGATACTGCAAAATTACTGCTCGAATGTAAAAATCCAACTGCTCTGTTCAGGCACTATTTCAATATTAGTGGTAGAAAATAAAAACAGAATAAAATTTTTTAAAAATCCATGGAACTACACTACACAGACAGTGAACCCTATGTTAAACAATGAACTATAGTTTATAGTACAATTATGAAAATTTACTATCATCAGTTTTAACAAATGTTCCACACCAATTCAAGGTGTTAACAATAGGGTGGTATATGGGAATCCTGTATATTGTGCTTGATTGGTCAGTAAACCCATAACTTCTCTCATAAAAAGTAGTAAGAATTGGAAAGCCTAGTGTTAGAAGTATTAGAAAACAAGTTGGGAATGGACAAGTTACAATATGAGAAAAAAATGTCCCCAGGCCTTCTCATTTAATACTTTGAACAAAGTACATAACTATTTAATTTTTTTAAAATTGGGACGTACCTTATTATATTATTACATAAGCCTTAGCCATATTATATTGGCTGATTTTACTAACAATGACGTGTTTCTGCTGTAATATCATATTTACATTCCTGAAAAATCCTGGTGTCTGCAAAATTGTGCAGTAAAAATATCATGGCTTATGGAAAAAGGCATGATTATGAGGCAGAACAATGAAAACCTACAGAAATTTGTAACCAAGCACTAACAAATTCATAGCAATCTTAATTAAAATACCACTACCGTTAAATTTCTACTGGCATTTGCCCCTAGCTTCTGCATCTTCTTTCAAGATGCAAGTCTTGAAGGGCATTTGCTTGAAAACAAAAACTACGATCCCGGGTGCAGCTTTTCAAAAAGAAAAATAACAAGCAAACAAACATTATCTGTGCATCATTTGACTTTTCAGCTTCTTCGACTGCACTCTCAGCTTTGCCAGATACAGAATATAGTGGAAAGCCAGACGGTTCCTGAAGCTACTAAATGAAATAATGCTTGCATTAAAATAAGGCAAGTTTGATAACTTTTTTTCTATTTTTCTTGAGGTCTTTATATATATCACTAAGGCTTTGTTTCTCATTCTGAGAAAGTTTGCCCTTCATCACTTAATAACTAATGAGCTGAGAAAAATCATACAGGGACCAACACAATCTCAGCATTGTTACACATCATCCCCTATTTACAAGTCCTCTATAAGGTTACATGCATCAAAAAACATACACTGTAACAAAAAAGACTGAATTATAATATATTTTACATTTGTTTGATGCTCTTTGGCTATAAACTTGGGTGTCAGTCTGCAGAGCACACTTATAAGCTCTAGGCAAATCAGACACTGATTTGATTGCTTAGATTGTTTAGACTGATCTAAGCAATATCATCTACCAAAGGTGATTTTATCAGGATTAAATGAGATAATGAGTGTGAAAATGCCAGCACTGCTCCCTGGCATAGTGTAGGCACTCAAAATATTAGTTCCTTTCTCTCCTTAACCTAAATAGTCTAATTTCCAACTTTATATATTCAATGTGAAAACTGTTTTTTGTTTTGCTTTGTTTTGTTTTTTTAGTTTTGGTTTTGGTTACATATACATGTACACATACATACATATATGCTTATATATGTCTATATATATACATATACATATATAATACTTTCCCCTAAATAAAAAGTAAATAAATAAAACTACGGGTAAAACTGAGAAAATTATCTAAATGAATAATATATAATAAAAGCAAATTTGACTTACATGCTTCTGACAATTTACTCCAAATTCCAGGCATATATTAAACATATTTTAGAGTACTACAGTTGATGGAAGGAGATAAAAACAGAAGCTAAATAAAAATGGAGAAAGGAATCTGAGGAAATGACAAATGTGACCAATAGATCACATTTTCAAATTTTTTGTTGATATTTTTATCCAGTTGTCCCAGGGAAACATCAAACTTAACATACAATTTAAAAATAACATATAAACCACAATAAAAATAAAAAACTTGGCCTAAAATAAATAGTTTTCTGTATTTGCTTCTCTGTATCTATTAAGATACACTCATTCTTTCTTTCAACCAGGCTGAAAACTTTCATGTTTCCTTTCTCCCCATTTTCCAAAATGAATTTATTACTAAGTCCCATTAATTCTACCACAGAAATATGTCTCACACCCTTCACTCCTTTTTCATTTCTCTCTGGTCCATCCTAAACATGGTTACTAGACTGAAAAACAAACAACAAATCTTTAAGCAAGTTAACTTCTTGCTCAAACAATAGCTCCCAAAGATCTCTGTTTAAAAAGTCCAACACAGCTTGGCCTTGATGTCTTTCTGACCCATTTCCACCAATATTTCCATAATTGAGTCCAAAGTCTCACCTTTCAATCCCTTAATCTATTAAACTAGACTATTTCTATCTTCTGCTCATTTTTCTCCTTTCCTATAATTTGTTGACACTCATTTTCTTCCCTGAATTATTTTCTCCTTTTACTCACACCACGTTGAAGCCCTCTCTGTCTCAGGGAATACTAACTTAGTGTCCTGGCTAAGAGATTAGGCTTTGGAAATGTCCTGAATTCAATTACTTGTTTGCCAGTTGGGCAGCCTTAGATAGTAAACTCCCTATGCCTCATAGCACTTAAGTGTAAAAAGTGAGTAATAATAAGAAAATAATTAAAGGGTCTTTGTATGTACTAAGTTAGTTAATACAAGAAAGCTGCTTATAATAGATCCTGGCAACTAGTAAATACAACCAGTTTATCTCTTTTCTAGGTGCTGAAATCCTAAGGACTGATTAGGCCATTTAATTTTTAATTAATTATATGATACATTTTGCCATTTTACAACATTTGGTTGAGCAGTTATTGATCTCTCATATGCTTATTTGGCTTTTGAAATTTATATTTTTTTGTCTTCTCAAAAATTTTAAGTATCAACACAATCCCCTCCAACATACACACAAAATTATCAGACAAATTGTGTTATACATTCAAAAGTAGACATTGAAGTAGAAGTCAGAAAATCTGACTAGATAAACCTTAACTATGAATGATATAGGCAAATCATATAATCCTCTGTCTCAATTTCTTCATCTGTAAAATAACTCCAATAATAACTCGAAGTCAAGATGATCATAAATTATAAGGCTATTGAAAGCATTTTGAACAAGTGCTCTCTACTATTTTAAGGTTCTGGCATTCTGGCATTATATTCATTGTAGGAGCTCAACCAGTGTTTATTAATTGATTACTGAGCAAATGGAACAAAATTTAAATATCAGTTACTTGGAGATAAAACATGTTAAAGTAATTCTTTTTTTAAATGTATGCAGTAGTTTTGTGTTCAGCGAACTAAATTAAGAGTTTGGAGATCTGCGCTCTAGTCATTAACCCTTTTACTTTTCTATTGATCTTTGGTAAGTTACTTGTCCAAATTGTGTGTCCATCCTAAGCCATACACCTTGGTGTTGGCCCACAGAAAGGATTTTTGATAAAAAAAAAGTCCCCCATTCTTCAGCACCCTTTACTGCCATCTTCTGGAAAATTGTGAAAACAAATATATAAACTATAACTATGAATAGTGCCCCCTAGAGTTGTTCATCACACAACCTATACAACCTTACACAACCGTTCTTAGTAATGGTAAGTAATGAGGTGTTTGGGACACAGCAGGCATTTATTAATTGCTTAATGAATGAGTAAATGATGATTGAGTCAACCTCAACAATGAATTTGATCATTTCTGTCCCTTCAGTATTTTTTTTCTAATCACAGAGCAGCTTATGAAAATTTTTAAATATTGGCTAAATTTCTTAAGTCATAGATAGATTTATCTGTTGTATATCATAAAAATATAAACAATGTCTAGCATAATAACGCTGACATTTCACAGAGTATCCAGATGCATCTATTATCACAATGGCTCCTCAAGGCGGTGAAGCAAGGTCAACCAGTCATTATTTTTATACCATATTTTCAAATAAGCAAATAGTAGTTCCTATCCTAGAGGTTAAGTTTCTTCTTCAAGGTTAAGAGACCCTTAGTGTCAAGACAGGAAAATCAAACCTAGTTTTTGTTTGTTTATTCCAATCCAATGCAGTTTCCCTTTCTGTGCTAGTTCTAATAAGCAAAATGCATCCAATAAAATTTTGATCACTTAACCTGAAGTTCTTCAAACACTCATCTGATAGTTATTATGTTTATAAATACTCTCAAAATTCCCACCATACCTCTTAATTCTTTGAATACAGCTAAGTTTTTTTTTTTCATTATGCTATGGCTTTCTATAATGTCTTATAGTGTTTCATGAATTCCTAGTGCCACAAGTGAATATGTGAAACAAGGAAGCACACTGATAGTTACTGGGGAGCAACCTTATTATTATGACAATTTCAAATAGTGAAAAGTTATTAAAATATTTAAAAGGGTGCCATATAGAAGTACTTTTATTTGCTGAACAATTACAAATAACTTGGCTCCAAGAAAGCACAGGAATACTACTTTTAATAAAAGTACAAAACACTGGTTGCATCTTAAAGTGTTCTCCTATCATGCAGTGTAGAAAATTAAAGCTAATTTACAATATTTTAAATGGGCCTATCCTCAGTATAATTGGTATAAATGACACAAGGAATTTAGAGTGTAGGCCAATAAAACTTGAAATGAAATGTTCTTCCCCTCAGGAGAGAATAAAATTATTAAATTATTTCTTTCATATACCAACACACAGAGGATTAATCTTGTTTTGCACCAAAAACAAAACAATTCAGACTAGCTCTACCACTTATTGAACACATTTCTTCATGCTCTCAAAAGTTCACTGCTATGAGAGATGACCCTGAAAGAAGATAAATTAAAAATGATTTTCCAAATGTCAAGAGCCAGAGAAGCCAGCAGGACTAGTTCCAGGGTCTTCACATCGTTGATCTTGTCTCTAATCACAAGGAAACGGGCAAAAACAAATTATACTGCTAGGCTTGGTTACTAGCCTCTTTCTCTGTAGCTCACTTCTCTGTCCGATTGTAAACTAGTTCTATTTTTTTTTTTTAAATAACACCATTTTATTTATAAAATTATACAAAGTTTGAATTTCTTCCTGTACTGAATGAGGTTCTTTTGTTCCATTAATTGGTTTTCTAGAAGAACATTACCTTTGGGAGAACATTAGGTCCCTGTGTCATTGAAAAGACTCATCACACAATTGGTACCCAACAACCAACTTTGCTTTTTGCTCTATGGGCTCCAATCAGCATTAGAAATTAAAAGGAGAAAATGCTCTGCTTAAGTCCTTTGACATAAAGCAAGGAAGGAAATCTTCTGGGTTATTCATTGAAAATAAGGATATTGATTTGCATAGCCTATGCATAATTTCAATAGCCTGTGAAAATGAACATACAGTTGATTCAATTGAAACAAAAATGAAGCTGCCATCAAAGAATTAGAGCAGGGCAGATGAAGGATTGTGAGTGACTATACTGTAACAGTCTAGACAGAAGACAGGCTTGTGAGGAACTCTCCTGTCAACCTGAAACTAAGGGACATCCACACAGCTACACTTCTCCAGTGAACTACCATTCCTCTAGAAAGAATTACTGTAAGTAGATGCCTTTTCTATCTAATTAACTGGGCAATCCCCTACCCCCACCCATGAATTTTGGCATAGGTAAGTGTTCTAACTATGCTTGCTTGAACTGGACTATAAAAGAAGTGAATATTTCTGTTCTTATCTTACATTTTAGTACAACATATGTGAACATCCAGCAATGGATGTTTTTTAATTATGCTCTGATAAATTTTAAAACGAAGAAATTTATTTTTAAAATTCAGAAAGCTTTAGAAAAGCAACCCATATGAACTGCAGTTTGGGAATTCAAATTTGCAAAGAGCCAAACAGAAAATGCCCTGGGAATCAAAGACTCAAGTTATCACCTGAGAATTATGATGACAGAACCTGTGACCAAGGTTTGAATACCAAGAAAAAAAGGGTGACAAAAGTTACAGAATTATAGAATCTCCCTTCTGCTGGCAGTTAAATTCAGACTTGACAATTAAATTCCAACCTTACTTCATTAGATACTGATCTTGCAGTGGAAATGAGAGGCTTTTAAAGGAGTATTTCTGCTACAATAAAAAAGACTCTTGCTACAACAGAACAATAACGCTGTGTTGAAAGTTAGAAGCAGAACTATTAGACCTTGTTAGCTAATTACAGTATTGGCATCCACTTAAGTTAGTCAGTTTTTCTCTTCTGTTATTTTCTCTTTTTCAACTGCTACAGTTCAAAACGTTTTGACTACTTAAAAGGGAATACATCATCGTTACCTTTCCACAGCCTAACTGCACACCACTTCCCAAAGCAATAGCTTCAATCATGCTTCATAAAATCCCCATGCAAGTATATTGTTGGAAATATAAATCAGCAAGCTAGGATTTTAGTATTTCTAAGGCAAGCCCAGGGATCACTGAACTGACTGGTGGCTTTTCCATGTCCCCATTTACAAAAGAATAAACAAAATTATGAGTTACACAAGATCCTTTTTTTTTTTTCAAACAGCTCCCAGTGGTGTGTCTGATACTTGCTGCTGCATCCTTAATTAGAGAACAAAATACTAGCATACAGGACTTGGACTACCAGATCAAGACTGCTGTTTCCAAGCACCTCTGACTTCTGTAGGACACAAGGCACAGACATACTACATGTATCTTTTCACAAAAGCTAGGACGCTGTGATATGCAGCTATGACTCTCTGAGTGCTGTAGATTATGAAACGGTACTAGAGAAAAATCTTCCTTAGAACGATATTTTCCTTCTCCCTGTTCCATTACAGTGAATAGGGGCTTTCCTTTAGGCACGCTGCAGTCTCAGAGCCCCTCTTTATAACACCTTGTATTCTGAATTATAATGGATTCTCGACAAATTACCTGAATCACATTTCCAAATATATGCTACATAAGTAGACGCAATACGGTTTGTGTGTACTATTTAAACCTAATGATTGAAATATTCTCAGATTTCCCTTTAATCCCCAAATTCCAATACACTTAGCACCTGCAATGGTAAATTACAAGACTCCACAACTGAGACATTTTTTCTTTTTCAAGCCAGTCAGGATGTAATCATAAGTCTTCATAAACTTGCTTCTTAGTATGCCCTCATCTTGCTACACACTTTCTACACTTGGTTAATTGCAGTTGTATTCCAACTGCAGTTTTCAGGGGCTGCCTCTTAGCATTCAGAAACATTTGTCTCTATTATAAATACAATCAGCAGCTCTACAAAAATTAAAGCAGCATAGCTGTAGTGCCTAAGTATACGTTGATCTTTGCTATAATAGCAATTAAATTAACTTATTGGTCTAAAACTAGTTTAATATGTACACATCTGAAATTTTGCTAAGACCAAACGAGTACATGCCCTAGGTTATTACGGAAAAATGAGCAGCACTTCAACCAAGACACTTTACAAACTAAAGTAATATCCCAGTGTTGGCCTCCTGATTTCTGAACATAAAATCTGCATCGAATTGCATTTCACTGGTCACTAACACTGTAGTTTTGGGGAGGAGAAGGGCAAAGAAAGGAAGGCTTCACATTCAAAATGTCAAGCCATGCTGAAAAATGATAGGACTCGGTGAATGTGGAAGAGCAGAAACAACCATTTCTGAACTAAACAATGGAGTTCTACCACCCCCTGCTGGAACAAATGGGCAGCACAGAAAAGGCCAAAAAAATGCTGAGAATTGAATACAGTGGAGATATTTTAACTTCTCTTGCAATTATTTTTTTCTTAAAAAAAAATTCAATTCACACTACAAAAATAATATAACATTCTTTGCAATTATTATATATCATAAATGACTGCTATTTTCTTCTATTTAAAGACTTCCACCAATGCATGTTTTAGCATTTTTTGTCCTCAATTAAATGTCCAAACTTGTCTGGACAGTTGGAAATGCTTCGATTTATTATAAAGATATTTTATGTGAATCTGTACGATGTAAACAAAGCAAGATAAAGTCATAGCTATCTCTATATAGATCAACAGAGATTGCTTCCACAAAATTTTCTCTCAGGTTGTTCCATTAGGGTATTTTTTAAAAAGAGATAAAGGCTCCCACCATTTCTCCACAGCCCTTCAAAAAACCTTCAAGGTGTAATTACAATCTGCTATTATAAAATTCTTCAATCTTGATGTATTAAGGGGGGGATCAAAATGAATGACTGCAACACATCCCTAGTTTTATCCATTTGCTTTCTTATACACAACATCCATGGCCCCTCTCTTAGTTTCCAATAGAAATAAGCCATCACCGTTTACTTCACAGTCAGGAACTGGGTTCTTAGAAAAGGTGGGATAGAAAAGAGTCTCCAAAAATTTCTTCCACACAAAATACAGATATTTTGCAAATGAGTTTAACACTGATAGTTTTTGTAGCTTCTGTAAAACATCATCGTGCCCTTTTCTGCTGTAACCTCAGACATTTAATGCACACCAACATACTCATCCAATTTTTGATGAAAATCAGAGACAGCCAAGATCCCAGAAAAAGAGACAGTTTGCCTCGACCTCCTGCTCACTGATGCCCATTTCCAATTCTCTATATTCTCTTCTCTCATTTAAAGGATTCAAAGGAAACCGATACATTTTTTTACGGGCAGCCAAAAGAAAGGGTGAAAATAATAATAATACCCAATAATAATAGCAACAACAATAACTGTAACTTTAGTTCTTTCATTTAATTATTCCTGTGTCTCTCTCCCTGCCTCTGTTGCTTGGGTGGAGGGGGAGGGAAAGTAAATGCAATAAAGCACCACACTCCTACCTTGCCCGCTACTGACAAGCAACCCGAGCAGGTAGAAGGAGAGGAGGAGGCTCATGTTCAGGACGTGACACTGGTGGACAGTTCCAAAGTTATTAAGTCCAGCCTGGAGAGAGAACCTTCCGCTGCCACGGCCGTCTCTGCTAGAGCCGCCGCCGCTCCCGGGGTGCCCCAGCCGCCCGCAGCCCGCGCGCTCCTCCTCGCAAAGTGACTGCAAGCTCCGCTCCTTGCCGCACTATATCCAGGCAGCAGCGGCGGCAGCGGCAGCAGCAGCGACGGCCGCCGCGGCGGCAGCACAGCCGGGCGGGGAGGGAGGCGGGGGCGGGAGCGCGGGGAGGGGAGGGGAGGGGAGGGGCGGCCCAGGCGTATCCCTCCGCGCCGCACGGCGGCCGCTGCCCGTCAGGCGCGCGGCCCTAGGATTCGTCCGCAGCGGAGCTCCGAGAGGCAGGTTCGGTTCCCGGTGCCGCCAGCTAAAGGCGCCGCCGCTGTTGGCCTGGCACGAATACGCTCGCGGGCAGCGGTCTCACGTTCAGCTTGTGAGCCATCGCGCGCTGATGGGGGCCGCTGGGTTGAGGAGGGAGGACAGCCCCGAGCTCCCCCATCGCCTCCAGCGAATTCGTGGAAGCGGCCACCTGAGCTGATGCTTATGCTGCAGGCGGCGTCTCCGAGCGCGCTTGGCCTGAGCGGCAGCTGGGGGCGGAAGTTCGTGGGGGGTGGGGGGGGATTGTATTCCGCAGCTCTCATTCCTCCAAAGGAACTGGGGCGGGGGGGGGGGGGGGGGGATGCTACGTTTCTCCCGGGCTCTCACTCCTGCCCAAACCTTCAGCAGCCTAGCGTCTTCCGCGGTTGGCCCTTTCCCACGCTTTCTACTCCGGCGAGACAGAGGGGAAGCGATTGTCCTCTAGCGTCCGCACTGCATGTCGTCCAGGCAATAGCATCTATCTAGGAGGCTTTAAAGATGCACAGGGTTTGAGAGCAGGTACCTTAAAGAAATGGGGCATGTGGCGAGGAGGTGAGATGTTGGAGGGGTTGCGTTAGACTCGGCTGTATGCGGAGCCACTTAGCTACGTCCTTAGGAAACTGTAAAGTGGCCCCTTGTCACACTCAGCGGGCTCTGCCCAAGGTCTCCAGCGCAAAGTAGTGTCCAGGTTCCCGCGAGGGATGCGACGAGGGAGGTCCTAGAAATGTTCAAAATTGAGTTGTGCGAGGATCCTTCCCGTGGCCAGTCACCCCTCCGCCTGTCAATTGTGATGGGCGGTGGCCAGCCCCCAGAACCAACTTCCCTCTCCTGAAGGGTGGGTTATATTTGGAAGGGTACGGAAAGGTTTGTCAGGGTGTCAAACCTGGGGCAAGAGCGGGCAAGAGGCAGAATCAGTGGCCCCACAGCCATTGTCAGTCTCCAGGTCACAGTGACCGGCTGGGAGATGCAATGAATCCTTTTTCCCATTGGCACATTGCTTTTGGCTCTTCAGAGTGCTCAACCGCCTCACCCCTGGACTCCTTTTCTTTTCAGCCAGGAGGGAAACGAGAGGATAGAAATACTGTAGAGCTTAGAATCCAGCCCCCACCTGGGGTTTTAATACAGAAGTGGAGGTTCCATTGCCTTCGGAAAGGGGAAAAGGTAAGAACTGACACAATCTAATATGGATAGGGGAGAAATATCCCCTATGTTTTTATCCCCCAGAAAGAAAGTTGTATACAGAAGGTTCATTTACTTGGCTACCTGGGACAAGGTCATTAGGAAGAATGAAAGGGATGGGGAGCAGATATTTCAACACACTTCTTGCTGACCTCCTCAAATCAATGATTTTCTTAGCACCTCACAGCTTGAGAAACTTCTTCCCTCTTGATTTTGTAGCAAATCATTTAGGACATTCCTCTACCAAAACATTCTCCCTTTACTAAGTTCTGCGTAGCAGCAACTGTACGTAACTAAGGTATGACGATCAGCTTTGCAGGCAAGGCCAGATACAGCACTTTTATAGGTGTGAAAGATAAAAGACTGATTTATTTAAATTGGTGCTTGATTTTTCTAGGGAATCAATAAATTACATATAGCACACATACAATATTACAGAAACAAGTTGAAAAGATTCTACCTGTGCCTAATAGCCTCCTCTCTAGAAAGCCTGCAGTTTTTCAACCTGACATCAGGAGTGGCCAGTGGGTGCTTGCACACCCACACACACATACACACATACCTGGAAATCAGGCAAATATTCATAAGTGATATCACTATTAGAAGTCAAATTGCTTCTGTCCCAGCCAAAAGGTTGTATTAAGCTGGAAGAGAACTCAACTAGTACCCTGTGAGTTAATTTAGACATTAAATATTCTTTAGGCAGACTTGGGGAGGAAGAGAGAGTAGCATTGGTCAATTCAGCAATAATGAAACTTCTGATTAGAGAAGTGATCATAAGACTGTGTACAAACTACTTTGTGTGTGTGTGTGTCTGTGTGTGTGCGCATGGAAAAACTGAATGAACAAAGTATTGGTACTCAGGAATATACAAAGTTGATCCACCTATGGATCCTGCCCTCAATTTGCTACTAGTTCTGTTGAGGAGATCAGATATAAACACGATATTTGATCATATAAATCAGGTTGTAAAAATTTCATAACAAAAGTGAAAAACAAACCACTATTGTAGTATGAGGAATGGATCATTTCTGAATAGGGGATTAAGGAAGGGTTCCAGAAACTTTGGAGAAAGGTTAAGAATTTAGATAAGCAGAAATGTAGGCAGGACAGATAGGAGCTTAAACAAACCTTGGCAGAGCAGCATACAGCAGGAATGGAGAACAAAAGTCTAATATGATTTAAAAAATATATAAAAAGTTTGATAATTATAAAGGTGGGATAGAGTTGGAAAAGGGATCTAGAACCATGTTATGCTAAAATAATTTCCTATTTACAACCTCTCTAATTGTTAGGTCAGACAGGCCTGGTCAAGAGGAGACAGAATGGAAGTATTTTTTTCCTGGGACTTGGGGCCTGATTGTGAGTCACAGGCCTACAGGAAGATTATCAACCGAGGCTTTCATGGATCGTCTCACTTGGAAGCCTACATTTATGCTGCTCTGAAGTTTCAGTAACGGGGTGGTACATACCCACAACTTGCCTCAACTGCCTCTTAGCCAAAGGTAGAAGTGCCTCTCCAGGACTCGATCAGAAGCACATTAATCTCCCATTGCAGTGAAGTGATATACAGCCTCATATTTGCCTTGGTCAATTCCTCTTCTTAATACGTCGGTGGCGTGAGGACAATGTGTAGAAAAATTGCCTCTGCCCACTGCCTTCCTCTCCCACTCTAAAAGGCATGCTTTCCACTATGCAGGCATCTGGTACTCTTACCAAATGTACCAAATCTATGAAAATGACTAAGCCATGTGCATGGCAGAGAATATAAAACATATAGAAATGCATTCCCCCTCCATATGTGACTCATAAAATTTACATTAAGATAATTTATCATCTTTTCCATCCACCTGAGGAAGTGTTTCAGAGGCTTTGTTGGGGTTTAGTTACTTCATTTATAAAAATAAGAGAAAGTTGAACAGAGATCAGGAATCTATGAAAAGCTGAGTAGTACGAAATGCCAACAGGATTGGATGTATGGTTAAATGAAAGCAGATAAATTTGTTTTAAAAGAATCAATAAAATGAACATGAAGGAGCAGCAGAGAGATGGAAAACAATAAGGCACATTATGTGTGGAAATTTTCGTCTCAACAATATTCTGCCTTTTAGAGCTGCAATCTGTTCTTGCAAAACGTGTGCAGATACACAGTCTACACATAGAACCCAAGTGTGATGGTGTGTTGTACATAGGATTGAAATATCATTTTTATTTGTGTAATTCTGATGTCATTTTTGTTTAATCTCTCTGTTGAAATAATTCATGTGTGTTAAGATCATACTATTAGGAAATGGGACATTCCATAGGTTATTTATATTTTTAAAATGTTACCAATCATTATACCTATTCATTTACTTGTCTGGAAAATTGCATGTTTTGACCTATTTTTATTACCACAAAGGAAGAAAAATATCCATTGTATAAATAGGCAGATAGCCTGAAACCTCTATAAATAGATGATCCTGCTACTGCCTTCCCCACTCCATTAATGCCACTTTTTCTAATGACCATCTCTTTGAAAATAATTCCAACTTTCTTGATACAGCAACACTTGAGATGTTTTACCAGGCAATTTGTGAGCATATGACAGTAGTTACATTACTGGTAGAATTTAGATTTTAGCACCTTCCTTTGTATATTCTTTGCTTTCTTAACAGTTCTCTTTGGAATTAAGAAACAGAAGGGATAGATTTATGGTACTGAGGCACCCTAATTGTCACAGAGTCTTACTTTTTAATTTCTTTCAAGATACATGGGGTCATTTTCCTTCATGGCTACTTCATGGTCCCTCTGGGCAGATAACTGCTCACTTCACTCTGAAATTATGTAATAACTGCCTGTAATTTGCCACTTGCCAGAATAATATTTTCTTAACTCTAAGGGGATATTATATTTTTCTTCACCAAGACAGCACTGGCAAATAAAATGACGGACAGACCAGAAAATGTAAGGAACCTGTACACATTGACAAAGCAGTGATTGACACAACTTCAAGAATATATTCAGGACAAACTAAGACAGGAAAAAAGGGAATCAAGCGGTGGTTAGCAATGAACCTATTTGATACGACAAGGATCATGATGTGAAGTGCAGGTTGCCCAAATATTGATCATAGCACTCATAAATCATATTTTTGCTCATGGGTCATATTGACCAAGGCTCTGTTTGCACAAATCCTATCATGAATGGCAGTTAATACGTACTAGATAATACAAATCCTTCATCTCTGGCAAGTGATCCCATATAAGAATAGGTTTGGTAGGAAACAGAACATTAATCAAACACATTTTTATGGGGCAATAAAGTTGGAAATTCAATTTGAAATTCTCTTTTTGCAAAAGATCATTTGGTTAAAAAAAACTTCCATAATCCTTAAGAGTTATGTTTCTGAAAATTTTCAAGTTAGGCAGTTCTCTACTAATAGGGAAACTAGTGGCAGCCATAGAATTCCTTCTTATATAACCACAATTATATTGTACTTAACAGTCAACCAGTGTACATTATTTGAATATACACATTATTTTATTTTAATGTGGTTTATTTAGACAAAAACCTTATATTTGACATTTAGATGTAATGGTTCTCACTCATTTTGAGGAAAACATCACAGTTCCTCTGCCAGCATACCCTTTGTCCTTATATATAAATAAATGTGTATTTAATACGTTACTGGATTTGGTAGACTTCCCCATGCCAAGGAGCTCAAAACCTATGTAAAAAATCAACCTGAAAATAGGTAACTATCTGGGTTATGCAAACAGTATTAGAACAGAGATCTTTTATTATAAATGAGTAATATTCTAAAAGCACTGCATCCTAATTTTTTTTTTAATTTAGAACCCCATAACCTACCAGCCAGACAACCTATGCCTTGAACGTTAATGGCACATTTTCTTCCATTCTATGTGTGTGTGTATGTGTGTGTGTGTATGTGTGAATATATATAAAATGTGTATGTATGTATATATGTATATACACACACATAGTTTAAGGTAATACTATTTTGCATCATTTTACTTCATTTTATATTGTATATTAATGTTTAATATTATCATTAAATTTTGCAAATATATGTTTGGTAGCTTTGATTAAAATGACTGCACCCTAAAATGCCTAACAGTTATCCTGCATTAAGGCATTATGTGTTTTTCTGTTATTATTATTATTATGAATCCCACTATGATGTGCATATTTTGCACATAGAGCTTTGAGCATATTATGATCTTATCATTACATCTTAGACTAGTAGATATTAAATCGCTCACTAAAATGTATGACTATTTGTAGGTACTAGATTCATATTGCCTAAATTATTTTCCAAAATGTATTATTTTCCCTCTCAGTAGGAAAGTGTAAAACTGCTTCATTCACATCAGCATTTACTATTTTATTTTTATTTTATATTTTGTGTGTGAAATTCCTGAGAGTGTCCATTCTGTGGTTTCTTCCTTCAGTCATCTTCAAGTGAATTATCTAACTCTAGATAAATTTGTATAATCATAATTTTTTTTAGGAAAAATAAAATCTTAATAATGGAATATGTCTCAGTTCTTTACAGGCACTATTTCTTTTAAATATGAACAGGTAAAACTGAAACCACCCAAAACCCATTAGTAGCAGCTTCTTTTCCTTTTAAGCTTGTTTTGCAGGCTGATGCAACATAAACATAAATAGAAACCCAAACTGGCATCCTTAGTTGATGGCTGAGACCCCAGGAAATAAAATTACTTCCCTCAGAACCAAAGTCGAGTGAGTTGAGAAATGTGTCAGAAGCAAACCCAATATGAGAAGTCCTTCAACAAGGAAAATACAATTGAAAGCCTGTCTTACAATATATGGGCAAATCTATTCCTAGCCAGTTAAACCACACAAGCACCCACCTCACATCCCTATAAAATCTCTCTTAGCCCTTAAGTCGAAGAGACAGATTTGAGCCTTGCGTTCTATCTCCATGCTTCTCAACTAGCAATAAAACTCTCTTTTCTCATAATCATAATTCTGATGTCATAGAATTGGTTCCTGTGCACATCAGGCAGCAAGCCCTTGCTTAGTAACAAAACTACCAGGCTTGTAAACATATTTGTCAAATTTAACATGTACTGGAAGACTGCTCCTAATGTCTTATGTCCCTTCAAACCTATTCCTCTTTGCCAGGATGCCAAAACTCCTGTTTTACTTATAGAACTCCTCAGCATCTTCTACTGGTAAGTATAACACCAGCCCATCAGAGTCAAATTTCCCTTTTGTTTCCATACAAAATTCACATAAATAAACAATAGTCTAGGTATCTCAACCCTTTTGCTACCTGGGATATCTGAAGATTCCTAAGCAATGCTGGCGTGTTCAACACACAAGATACAGTACTTGTTTGTTATCCTAGCCCCATCTCCATTCTACTCCCTGGAGATTACTCCTTGCCATCCTATGACTGGCTTCCCAAGACTGTCCCTTCTTTCTGGATCACTTCTCTTGAAGCTTGAACACAACGCCTGCCTTAATTACTCAGAGCTCAAACACAGGTGTTTAATAAAGCTTAGTGAAGGCTTGGAAATAAGAGCCAAAAGACAAAATGTTAAAGAGAAACCCAACATTGCATAGTCGATACTAGCTCTCCTAGAGTTTATTGGCCATATTTCCAACTCCCCATGTAGAGTCACCTTAACAGATTATCCTTGGGGCCTTAGGCAACCACGGATTACCTCCCCATTAAGAAGGGTTTCTCTGCATGATACTTCACAACTGAGGCTTTTTGTCCTGTGCACGTCTGGCAAAGTCTGGACATATATTTTGTTTGTTACAAATAAGTGAATGGTATTTTGAGATCCA
Organism: Choloepus didactylus; assembly: GCF_015220235.1. Lineage (NCBI taxonomy): Eukaryota > Metazoa > Chordata > Mammalia > Pilosa > Megalonychidae > Choloepus > Choloepus didactylus. The sequence continues at coordinate 30,509,884 of NC_051307.1, forward strand.
GAGATGCTGTTAAACATCCTACAATACAAAGGATATCTCTCTATACAGAATTATCCATAACAAAATTATCCATTTGAGAAATCCTGCTCCAAACCATCTTTCTTACACTAAGTCTAGGAATAACTTTCTCAGTCCCTAGAAAAGGAGCAATTTGCTTCTATAATACCAAAAAGCATGACCCATATTCTTCTCAGAATATCTTTAGTGGTTCAATTCCCTTCTTTAATACGACCCTACATAGGGTTTGGTGTGATCTCTCATGGGCCCAGAAAAAGTAACAATTATAGTAGCAAGCTAATTTTCTAAATTTTGTTTCCTCAATTTAAATATGGGGGACCCCAAAAGCAAAATGCATGAGCTGGAGCAACCCTAAGAGGGTCCCATACTGTTCACATATAAAAGTCTTCCTTTAAGTATCAATCTAAGCAACTATGAGAACATCAGATTTAGCAGTCCTACTCACCTGACACAGCCTGTTAATCTTATAAAAAAAAATGTTTGGAAATGAGGTGGCTTTGGAGCAAGCAGGCAAATCTTAAGAAAAAAACTAGTTTTAAAGAAAGCCTAGTCTAAATTTATTAAAATAAATAATACAAACCTATTTTCTTCCTAGATGACCCTAGTTTTGGTAATCAGTAAATTTATGGTTCAAAATAATATCTTTAACATTTAGGGTAGAAATAGCCACATAGAAATTACTTCATTCAGTCAAGGATATCCCAGAAAAATGGGTGACCATATGGCTTACATGGTTATATTGAAAAGAACCCTGAAATGGAATCCCTCCAAGAAAGAAAACATGTCTGATCCAAGTTCAAAAATGCAAAAACTGCTAACAGTCTCCCAAAATGGCTGCTTTTAAAACATTAAGGTCCAGCCTTCAACCAGCAAACTGTTAACAATGCTAAAATAATTTTATACATTTATTGTATCCCAATTAGTTAATTGTTGAGGAAATGGTTCACAGATAATAAAAGTCTTCAGAAGGAAAAAGTTCTTTTTAAAACAGTGCTAAATAATATGAGCCTTGTTTTGAAACTTAATACTCTACCACATACTAAATGAAACTTTATATAATGTTGCTCATATATCGAATTACAGCTAACCAAGTAATGTTGGTAATCTAGGCATCTGATTCTCTTTAAAAATATACTGAGATAAACCAGAATGGGGGCATCCATGGACATCTCTGATCAATCTATGGAAATCCTTCAGATTCACCTAAAGTCTTATTGCTTTTCTTGGTTTCTCAGCTCCATTTTTGGTTTTATGTATTGGTTACCCATCCTTTTTAGTATCTAAGATTTCCAGGCCAGCTTTACACTATCTTTCCCGGCTTTGATTTTTACCCCTTCCCTTTCTCTCCATTTCAAGTCATGTCTTGTGATATCCCACAATGGCCTTAAGTTACTTCCATGAGTACTCTCCCCTTCCTGCACTCCATCACAACATTCCAATATTTCACTGCTTTTGCTGTAATAACACTAATGAATAGCCATCAAGAACATCCCCTAGAAGTGTGACAACATCAGTTCTCCTACTTAAGCAGCATCACTTGTACTGAAGAGCTGGGGTCATTCTGAAATGAATCAGAGTCATTAAATTCATCAGAACTAAAGCAGCATTGTCTTAAAACTCATGAGGATCTCTTCTTAAACTTACCCCCAAATATAGCAGATGTATTGAAAAATCTCATGGTACTGAGAACCTTGTGGTAATACTGGTTGCAGGGTGGGGGTAGGGAGTGCTGTAGGAAGGGACTAGGAATATGACAGCTTCAGCGAAGACTGCTACTGAAATCCACTTTTTACTGCTCCCCTTATTAATAGAATAATTATACCTAATGCACCTTGAAATTAGCAAATGGCAATATTAAAGTGGGGTCATAAAATGTAACTTCGAAATTCATTGTTCATACAAGAAAGAAAATCAATGTTCAGAAAATTTGACTTTTAAGTATCTCTTCTCCAAATTACAGGTGACTCGAGAAAGTAACTTGAGTTACTTCTAAGTATAGTAAAATCAAGTTTATTTAATATTAGAAAGGCCAAAGTGATGCCCAATCACTATTTCTATCTTATCACAACTTACTTGAATAAGTTATTTTGTATATTTGCAAGAAGACATGTTTCATCTTTGAAATCAAAAGTCATAAGGTTGTTTACAAATCTCTTATGCACGGTTTTTCTTTTACTTAGAATTAAATATATATTGGTAGACTATCCTGAATGCCTCTTTGTTGCTCAGATGTGGCCCTCTCTCTCTGGCTAAGCCAACTTGAAAGGTGAAATCACTGCCCTCCCCCCTACGTGGGATCAGACACCCAGGGAAGTGAATCTCCCTGGCAAGGTGGAATATGACTCCCGGGGAGGAATGTAGACCCGGCATCGTGGGATGGAGAACATCTTCTTGACCAAAAGGGGGATGTGAAAGGAAATGAAATAAGCTTCAGTGGCAGAGAGATTCCAAAACGAGCCGAGAGATCACTCTGGTGGGCACTCTTACGCACACTTTAGACAACCTTTTTTAGGTTCTAAAGAATTGGGGTAGCTGGTGGTGGATACCTGAAACTATTAAACTACAACCCAGAACCCATGAATCTCGAAGACAGTTGTATAAAAATGTAGCTTATGAGGGGTGACAGTGGGATTGGGAATGCCATAAGGACCAAACTCCACTTTGTCTAGTTTATGGATGGATGTGTAGAAAAGTAGGGGAAGCAAACAAACAGACAAAGGTACCCAGTGTTCTTTTTTACTTCAATTGCTCTTTTTCACTCTAATTATTATTCTTGTTATTTTTGTGTGTGTGCTAATGAAGGTGTCAGGGATTGATTTAGGTGATGAATGTACAACTATGTAATGGTACTGTAAACAATCGAAAGTATAATTTGTTTTGTATGACTGCGTGGTATGTGAATATATCTCAATAAAATGATGATTAAAAAAAAAAAAAAAAAGGCATAACCAAAAAAAAAAAAAAAAAAAATATATATTGGTAGACTAAACATTTCTCTCCCTGTCTCACCTTCATTTGTATTCCATAATGAAGTAGTCACAGGTGTAGTATGAGAGATTTTAGATATAACATATAAGTCTGATTCTCTAAAAAAAAAAAAAAAAGACACAGAGAAAGATTACAAATGAAAAGAATTGACATGGAGAAAGATTAAATGACATGCCCAATTTCATAAAGCTTCAGGAGCAAAACTATGACTTGAATTCAGGTTAATGATGTTTCTGCTACAGAATGCTTAAAAATGGAAAAATGCAAGATCAATTTTATAATCACTACATAATATAATTCTATAATTTATTTCCTTAGTGAAGTGTGAGATTATTGCCTGCTAAGACATTTCTTAAAAGTTAAATTCTATTCTAATTATTTCAGAGGGGCATTTTTATTTATTGGTGCCTCTGATGGCATTATTATATATTAATAGATTCCTATCTTCTTAATTCAGCTTTCATCTCTAATTACCACAGCAACTATAGCAACCAATGCCAAAAGCTGATTTAAAAGTACAAATCCAAGCCAAATCATCACAGGTTGACATTTAATTGGCTAAATATCCCAAATAACTAGTTTCTATTTTTTTCTAAATGTGTCTGATCAACAAAATTGGTGCTCAATAAATAACAGGTAGTTGGCTATAATCAACTCTCTAAGTGTAATGCAGAGAAAGAAAATAGAAGTTAGAGTCAAGTATAATTCCATTAGACAGTTCAGAAAATTTTTACACTATCAGCACTTTATAATAGATCCTGTTTTTCGTTTTGTTTGTCATATACATAATTGCTTTATTGATAGTAGATGCCTACTTGGTGCCTACTGAAAGGACATGAAATTTTTTATTGCCCAAATTAAAATGTCTAAACCCTTTTAATGATTGCTATAAAATAATGAGTAAAAAAAAAATTGGGGTAAAACATAATTATAGAAGGAAATCATCTATAACATATTTTCTCATTGTTTTGTATAATATATAATGTATATGTCATATCTAAAGGTACAGAATTTACTATTATCCACAATCATCTACAATCCAGCAATTTTGAAAATTTTGAGTAACTAATATGTACTAGGTACTGTTGAGTCCTTTATACACACCATCCAATTTATTTGTCACAGCAACTTTATGTGGGACATGATTATTCCCATTTCATAGATGAGAATGCTAGAGGACACAAAGTTCCAGCAACTTGATAAGATCATGCAGGTGGGGAATGTCAGAGTTGTAATATAGACCCAATTAAAAACATGCATTTAATATAGTGCATTGATAACCTAACCAAAGGCTCATAGAAAAACAAAGACATTTTTAAAAGGAAAACTGGAGAGATTTCCATTTTCTTCCACAGGTTACATTTTTGATGTATTTAGTTCCCTAAATGAGAAAATCATCAATTAAATCAACAAATATTTTAGGTGTTGTATGGATAGCCACACATCAACAAAGAACAAAATGTTAATCTGTTGATCTCTGATGGTCATCATAAACTTTAGAGACACTAGTTATGACTTATACATTATTTATACATAGCTCATAAATTCTTCTTGGGAAAGGTAAATTGCCTACTTGTGTTTTAACTTCCTGCAGTGACGTTTATAGGCCTGGGAACTCATTGGGATTCCCAAATTATGTTAGGTTACCTGGCATAATTCATAATATTAGAAACCATTATTTTATTGCTTGCCAAATGTTAGAAAGAATGAAGATGCCTGCAAATATATAATAACATTCCATATACTATTAAATAAGCATTTGATGACATTACATCTTTATATATGTAGATATATGATATTTAATATTTTTGTTTATTAGGCAGACTAGATATACTTATCACCTATTAGTATCTTAGCATATGTTTAATTTCCCCTAAAACATAACAGTTAAAATTTGTTTAGTGTATGGCATAATAAATTGTACACATTAAAAAAAAAAAAGGAAATTACTGGCTCTCTTCTCACCAAAAAAGGCACTCTTATGAACAACTTAAAAGCAGAAAAATGCTAAGAGGAATTTCTTAAAATATTCTCGTGGAAAAAAGGATGAAAGAGGCACTTATTTATACTTTGTAAGTCTGAGTGTTTGTAGGAAATTGTCTTCTTCCAGCATTTTGAGTAATTTTCTGAAGTGCTCATGAGCCAAATTACTGATCTTCACCAAGATGAGTAATTATCCAAACAGAATGCTTCCCTGTGAATACTGCAAACACAATTAAAGAGGCACTAACATGAATTATGCTACAATATAGTACTATGTTACTTATTTTTTCTCAATTGGTAAAGAAATCTTGAATATGGCCACAGCACATATTACTGGTTCTATTTTAGTTCTAACATCTTTAAAAAGCAGTTTGCATTTGAGATAACTTGGGTGTGATAATAAACCAACAGAAGCTGTGGTGCTACATTGCATCACCTTAAGCTTCCTTCACCCTCATTGATGACCACCGTGTTCGGAATGCTGTCAGTGTTTGTGTTAGTTTGATTTACCTGCCTAATTTGGATCGTAATTATGCCCAATGGGTGGGGAAAGTGACTAACTCTATGTTCCTACAGCACCTGGTGCACAGTTGGATTTTCACTAAGTGTTGCATAATTGTGTAAAGAAACCAATTTAATAATAGCAAAATGGACATTTATGCAGTGTAATTGTTATTTTTATCTCTGGGAATTATTGTGAAATAAACAAGCTTAACAAAGAATGTGCCAAACTTGGGGTCAGTCTGTCCTTTAAGAAGATGCTATATGTCTCCTGAATAGATTTTCCATCTATAACAGACAAGAACAAAGCAGTGAATTCTGCAGTGAAGGAGCACAAAAGAGAGGGAAAGAGCATGGTTTGCATGCCATACTGCTTTGGTACGTTCTCTGTAGAGGTCCACATGGATGCTCACAAAACAGATGTGTAGCCCTCCAGACAATCTATGTGCCATGTGCTGACCTCTTAAACCAAGTAGCCAATGAAAGTACATAAAAAGCCTGTCCTAGGATCATGGATTCTATAGCTGCAAGGACTTTCAGCAGAAATGATCTAAGCCCTTAAGCTTCAAACTTAAGCCCAGAGATACTAAGTGACAAGCCCAAAGTCATGCAGATATTGAGTGATGCCCTTTCCACTGTGCTGTCCTTCTCTCACCAAGAGTTATAAAACATATTTTTCTGCCACTGACACAAGCTCTGGTCTAAAATTGATATCAAACACCACACCTAAAAAAATAAAATTTTATTTCTGTCCATAATTATATTTAAATAGGTGGTTATGTTTTACTTTCCTTGGCTACTCAAGCAAATACCAATGTAGTGGTTCCACTCAAACAAGGGAAATCTATTTGCCTATGATTTTCAGGCTAAAAGAAAGTCCAAATCAAAACATTGTCAAGGTAATGCTTTCTCCCTGAGGACTGTGGCATTCTGGAGCTGGCTGCCAGTGATCCTTGGTTCCTCTGTCCTATGGTAAGGCACATGGCAGTATCTCCTGGTCTCTCCCTTCTCTCTCAGGTTCTTTTGATGTTCAGCTTCTTGCTCCCACCACTGGCTTTCTCTCACTCTGTATGAATTTCATTCCACTCCAGTAATAGGATTAAGATCCATCCTGACTGACCGGGGACACACCTTAACTGAAGTAACCTCATCAAAAGGTCCTACTATAATGGGTTCATACCCACAGGAATGGATTAGATTCAAGAACATGTTTTTCTGGGATACATGGTGCTTCAAGCCCTCACATTCCATCCTCTGGATCCTAAAAGGACATGTTCTTTCTGTATGCAAAATACATTCATTCCATTACAACATCCCAAAAGTCATTTTATAACAATGCTAAGTACAAAGTCTCTTAAAAATTGGTTATGGACATGGTTGGTACTAGAGCACAATTGCCCTCTCTCTGGACCTCTGAAACCTAGAGAACAAGTTATCTGCTTCCAATATACAATGAAGGTACAAGCATAGGTTAAACATTTTGGTCATGGATCTGAAACAATTCCGAAATCCAACAGTGAAAACTCCATTAGATTTCAAGATCTGAGAGTCGTCTTTGGACTGACGTTTTATCCTCTAGGCCTGATGGAGCAGCTGCCCCATCCCTTCCATGGAGCCCTTTTCTGGATAAACTCAGAATTTTCCAAACCATTAATTTCAGTGTATGTGTGTGTATCTGTGTGTGTGTGCACATATGCGCATGCCCAGGAATTAAATTCTCAGCTGATTCCTTTCCTCTCTCATTTCACCAGAAGTTGCAAGGAGAAACCAGGCTGCACTTTGGACATTTAGGTTGGAATTCTCTTTAGCTAAATATCCAAGGGCATTGCTTTCAAGTTCTGCCTTCCATCAGAACTGAATTTTGCCAAGTTATCTGCCACTTTAAAACATGGATAGCTTTTCCTCCAGTTTCCAACAACAGATTTGTCATTTCTTCTAAGGCCTTGTAGGAAGTACCTTTAGCGTCCATATTTCTACCAACAGACTCTTCAAAGCAAGCTAAGCTTTTTGTATCAAGTACTCACAAGTCTTCCAACCTTTATCCATTTCCCAATTCCAAAGCCATTTCCAATTTTGGTATTTGCAATTACAGCAGCCCACTCTCCAGATACCAGAATCTGCCTCAGTCAGTGTTCTCTAGCCAAACAGAACCAACAGGATATATACATAATAATTGAATCATGTGACTATGGGGATGGGCAAGTCCAAATTCCATTGGACAGGCCACAAGCTGGGAACTCCAATGAAGGTTTTTGAAGAATTTTCCAGGAAAAGCTGCCTGGCTGAAGTGGAGGGGAAAATTCTCCCTTTTGACTGCTGAAGTTATCAATTTTCCTATTTAGGCCTTCAACTAATTGTATGAAACTACTCTCATTGTTGAAGGCAATCTATTCAATTGATTGTAGATGAAATTAGCTATAGATGCAATCAAATTACTGATGATTTAAATCCATGAAATATCCTTACAGTAATAATCAAGCCAGTGCTTGCTTGACCAAACAGCTGGACACCATAATGTGGCCAAGCTGACACATGAACTTAACCATCACAAAGTGATAGGTCAAACATATACTATTATATGTTAAGTGTGGGAATTAATGTAATGGTGTTACTGGTCACCAGATTCAGCTTTATGTTAGGAAATCTGGTATTTTCTTATGACATTCATAAATCTGTCTTTTCTCCTTTCTTATTTTGAACAATTTCTTCATTGCATTCTTTTCAGTAGGGCTTTAATAGCTCAACCAAGACCCGTAATTAGGTTGGTTCTCCAGGCCCATTACTCTGACACATGGAATATCAGAACAGCAGTAGCACTGGATACAATGACAACAGCATTTCAATGCTCCTACATTTGGATAATAGATTCAGAGCAGTGTGTTTTGATCTATACTATATTATTATGGGGATCAATGTATTTTTTAACTATAACAGAAATTAAGTAATATAATTTTAAAAATTGTAGTAATCATACACACTGAAAGCCATTCCTTATGCTATGTATGATAAAGTACCCTAAAAAAATCTGTGCTGATTGTGAAATTACAGGTATCTGTATAGTAATACATGTTTTAAGATTGCATGGAGGAAAAGTGTTAGCTACTTGGGAATAAAAATGCTTTGTGGTTTACCATTCCTTTGCCTTACACATCCTGCTGGACCTTTTCATGTGCCCCTTTGTAAAAAGAAATAATTAGAATAATTCATGATGTCTATATTTTTGCCTCTGTACTATATTCACATGCTTTAGATAAGCATGCCCTCTTCTAAATTGGAATGTCTTCACTTGATTAGTACATGAGGATTTCTTTAACCTAACACTCCTTATTTTATTTTTTACACTTTTTCTTTTCTTCCATCATAGAGAAAATCCAATAACAGACTTTATATTAAAATGTTTACTTCTACTTTGAAATGTGTTTATGTCTGATAAAAAGCAGTATTTTTTGGCTGAATAAAATAACAAAATACAAAATTTTAAAACAGAAATGGATAGAAATACTCTTATGATAGACAAGAGTAAAAAGAATATGACTAATGTGTTTTAAATTCATAATTTAGGTTCTTTCTTTGTCTGGGGAGCAAAGAATAAGCGCTATTAAATATAATGGACTAAGGCATGGTCCAGCTCTTTGCTTTCTGCCCAAATGATTTCTTTCCTAATAGTCAGGGAAACCTATTTCTGTTTTCCTGTTTCTCATACCAAGGATGGGAGTAGTATTGTTAGGTAGATCTCTTCCATTCTTGTCTTTCCTTAGCCACAATGACCTGTGCTGACTCAGCATGGTAACCAAAAGTGAAGGCAAACAACCCTGCCCTGTCTTACTGGGATCACTTGCAAGATGACTGAATTATCTTTCCTTACCTTTTCTTACCTGAGGACCTAGTTCCCTAACTTACTTCTCCAGTCCGATCACCCAACACATGAGTCCAAGTACATGAAGTTGTTTATTGGAGCATCTGGTAGATTTCAAATGAGTCTACAGCTGTATCTAACAGAATGGTTTATATATATATATATATATATATATATATGTGTGTGTGTGTATATATATATGTGTATATGGGTAATTTTAGAGTTAGACTTTTCAACAGCTGTTGCACCAACTGGGCTCTCCCTCTTGCCAAGCATTCTTTTCTGTTTTCAAATTTCTCAGTTATTCTCCCCGTCCTTCCCCCATCTCTTATGAGGTCTTGTCAATTTGAGTATCCCAGACTTCTGCCTGATGCTAAAAGAGCTCCTCCATGCTGACTGTGTGCTACTATCCCTATAGAAAGAGAGGTGGTGGGGGGAGTCACAGGAAAAGGGAGAACCAAAGTACATATCCAACTATATATAGAGAGGCGTGGAAATGATTTCTCACTAGTTTACCTAAGAAGGAAACACAGCTTACAGAGAAAAACTTGTTTTTTTTTGTTGTTATTTTGTTTTTGTTTTCTTTTTTTTTTGGTCAGAGGTAGTCATCCAATATATTCTCAAAAGAGGAATATATATCCCTCCTGCTTTTGTAAACAAGGCTCCTTAAAAGCAACAGTAAACTACGATATTGTTTTGCTAAGGAACTTTAGACTTCTGTCTTGGCTGAGCATATTTTAAAGATTGGCACAAATTCAGACACCATTTTATTTTAGTGTCCAATTTCCCCTATTCTTGATTAGAGGCATTGTAGATTATTTCTATTATGTGAAACTTCTTTTGCATATATTTTACTTCTTTAAGAAAGATTTCCAGATTTTCTACATTATTAATATGGCAATCAAGTAGATTATCCAGAATCATTTAATATAATTATGAAACATTAGTAGAAGTTATATACTTGTTAATTTACATACATACACATATGAATGTATTTCTTATATATTCTGATTATTTATGTGTGTGTGTGCAATTTAGTAGAAGGCATTCAGTTTATATCTACCAGATTACATTTGAAAATAAGAAATGTTTGAAAAATGAAATTTTATCCTGGAATTTACATATTTAGTTATGTTTCTGAGAATCAACATAATGAATGATCTTGAAATCTTACCACTGTAATTTTTCATGTATGAGGAAAAGGAGAGTAAAACATAAAATTAAAAAAAAATAAAAAACAGTGGGGGCACAATATTTGCATACTTGCAAAGGGCAAGTTGTGAACTTTTTTCTTGCAATGTAAACATGTAAACACAAACTAGACTGAAGATTTTTGCAAGTGACTTTTCTTCCAGACAGCTACTGAGCTACATTTATTTCAAATACATTGTGTCCTAATAACAAGATTCATATTATTGTACATTTTCATTTCTCTGATAAAAGGCTTTTCCTCACATCAGTAGATATGTGCATTTAATTCAGCAATTCCTTCTTTCTTTTCTTTTGGTTTTAAAAAAATCTTGTATTTAATCCATGGTTGATCTTAGAATTCAGAAAATATTATATTTATTTTCACTCTATTTATTATACAAAGGATCTGTTTTCCTACAAATAAATAAAACATTAATATTATTATCAAATACAAATAGGACAAATATATATGAAAATCATGATCAGAAAAATAATGAATATTAATATAAGGAATACAAAATCAGAAAAATAATTAGAATCTATTTTCAAATTTCATTCTAATCTTCTGTCCAGAAAACAAGACAAAAAGTTAAATAAGTTAAATTCATATGTTGCTTTTCTCGTTATTACACAGGGCACAATATAAGGGTTATTGATGGTGCCCTATTAAAGTATATATATCAGGTAAAGTTGATATTCCTAGAACTTGTAAATTGTGGAACTCATGGAATGAGGTTCCAGAACAAAAAATGCTCCATTTGGACACAGGGGCAAACATTAGTAGATATTCTCTAAATAGTGTCACATAAATTGATAGGAAACAGTTCTTGTTGGACATCTGTCTGTGAGAAGGGAGAATGCCCAGATGGATTTTGCTGCTCTGTGCTTGGAGAGTGATCTGTCTGTAGAAGTAGTTGAAAGAATGCACAAGTCATGAAGAAGTACTATTTCAGTTTAATCTTCTGAATCCAGGTAGCATTTATTTTAAACTCTCTAAGGTATACGTGTCTATAGATGACGATATTTAACATACTATAAATAAACTGAGAAATTCTTCCCATCGTATCTTAACAGAAACACTGAAATTTCAATACTATGTTTATATCACCAAATCTTTCCACCCCTACTCCATTCCACTGGGGCTAAGCCTGCAGTATATCAGCCTCTGCTCCTAGTCCAGTAGAAGGCAACGAGCTGCTTCAGCTGATGTCAAGACAGGTACAAAGTTAACTCCCGGCTTTCCCTGCTTTGACTGTGATCCAATCTCAGTAACTGAGTAATTATCCTTTTCCTTAGTGCAAAATGTTGTCTACTATCCTTCCATATCCTTCATGAGGCTGATTTCCTGACCCTAAATTTTTACCCTGTGTCTGGAAAATTATTATCTGTGAACAACAATAATAATAACAACAAAATACAAGATTCTCCCTGCTTACTGGAACATTCACAGGATCCCATGGTTGCTTTTTGGATGAAGACAAGGAAGTCTGGGGTTCTTAAATGATCTGTCAGCACCCTTTCCCACCTAGCTGGCAGGATGCACACCTGTTACTGAATTCCCTGATGTTGACAGGCTGTCACCATTGCCAACTGTTACCTTCCCATTCTTGCCAGATCTTGAATTGCTGCCAATCTGTGCAGATCCTGAATTTCTTTCCATATCTGTTCTCACCCAGTGAGAGTTCTCACCTCATTTATCTTTCCAGTTTTTACTATACCAGAAGAGGCTAAGCCAATAGTCAAACTCCTATACTGACAAAGGTGTTTGATGTTTTTTCAAATTATTTCTTTTTTCTATTTTCTTCCTTGAGAAATAAAATGCATGTTTCATTCTTCCTTTCCTTCTCCATATGATAAATTAGAGAAATGTTTAAAAACCATTCAGCATATAAAAAAGTTTGTCATGCCATAAGCATGCAATACATATTTTAAAATTTATGAATGAATGAACCACTGTGAGCTACCTCTGGGTTAGTTTGACTTGCCTCTGGGTCAAATAGCCCAAATTTATTTTCCTGATTGCTTCATTATTAACCTTGTCATTATCCAATTTTTGTTTTCCTGCTTTTTTTTTTTAACTTTTCTATAAATTTACTTTCAACTTTGGTATTGGATTAAACATAGGCTACCTGTGGCCTGATTGTGCAATGCATCTAGAGAATTACATTTGCTTATTGTATACTTACCTAATTATGATTATATGTTTTGAAAGCAATACTACATGGATGATAATCACATATGAATGAGATCTGTAGTTAAATACATATACATATATATAAAACACATAGAGATAATACATACCCATATGTATGAAGAGAGAGAGAAAGAGTCAGAGGGAGAGAGAGAGAAGAAAGACTCAACATAGTGTACCTGACACCAAAAATTATAGATGATCTATAAGCATTTCATGAAAATTAAATGCATGGGAGTATGTTTTTATAGAAACAATGAAAGGAATGAAACTTCAGATTCTTCTACTAGGCACTACAGAAACTAACAGAAATAAATATTGAGCAAAATGTATTTCAATTCATAAGGCCTGTTGAAATGCTCAGGACTAATTCCACAGCATAAATATAACAAAGTCAAGTCAATTTACAAAGTACTCATTCATACCACAATTTAATGAAGTAAGCAGGGTAAAATATCAGGAAATAGATTGTCTTCCACACAGTTATAAACTTTCACCTCTCCTCTGTGTTACTCTACCTTAAATCACATAACAGACTTTTATAAGGTTTATAAAACTTGTGAATTTTATCTAGCATTCTCTGCCTTTTTTAATGTGAAAGTATTGAAAGTATTGTAGTTAAACATGGTGTGCTTTTAGATAGTTTTTGTTTAAAATATTTGAAATGCTACTGAAGAGCTGACCTATTAAATACAATTGTAATCAGTGATTCTTCCAGCAATAAACATGTTTCTACAGGGTTTAGAGATGTGAATGGTACAATTACGAAGGACTGCAACTAAACTGTATTTGCCTTAATCTCATTTCCAGTAAAAAACATTCTGTGGACATTAAAAATGTGAGGTAAGCATCGTCCTTTCCTGGTTTCAACTTAATTTAAAATTCATACTCACTCCTTATGGAAATATAAACATGTAGGATATTCTTATTTTTTAAATAGCTTCTATTTTAGAAATTGATTTTTAAAGCTTTAATCTTTTTTTCTGTCCCTTTTAGCAACTGCAAAAGTGACTAGGCAGGCACCAGAGGGAGCTCAAGTCACCTAACCCTTTTCTTGGGAGCTAATGTGACATCATCAGTCATCTTATTCATAAGAAGTAGATTTAATATTCAGAGTCAGTTCATCCTACCTAAGAAATGGAAGAACGCAACAAAGAGCTTAACTGATTGAAGTTTATAAGAGATTGCTGCATAGATTTTCACGATTTAACACTATAATTCCTTAAATTACTTTGAATGTTTCTCATAGAATGCAAAAATAGGTTCAATTTTAAAACAACATGGAATTTTGAAACAGAAAGTGAAATATGAGGAATAAGGCAGAAACCTTTATATTTGAATTTCAGTGTGCTTGGGACACCCTAGCACCACCCAACCCCAGCCCCCACTATAAAAACAAATCAAGCTGTAGTATTCACAGTCTATCATTTTTTGCTTTATTGTTTTATAATTTGATGAAACCCCTCTCTGAGCCCTTTTTTTCATTTTTTCCTCCTCACCATCCAGACTCCACTTTCCCCTAAAGTTAATACATGCAAAAATAATTTCTAAAGCTAAGGGAATTCACTTTTAAACCTGGGCTCTGGCGATAACAGAATAGAGATTCCAGCATTTCACCAGTCTCTGATACTTCAGTGATACAGTGACTCTTTGAAAGAAACACAACAGGGAAAAGACAGGGAGAGCTTGTTTGCTGGTTGATAATTGCTGGCTGCAGTTCAGATATTTGGAGCCTCAGCCCATGAGCAACAAAAAGAATTTCTAAATTCCCTCTCACAGCTTCTCGAAAGTACTCATGGGTTTCACATTTTGAAATAATTCTAATGCCATGTAATACAAAAACAATATTCTATCTGTCATGAGTGTTCCTTCATTTTTTTTTTCTTTTTTGGTATAATCTGTCAGACCAAATAGATTGTGTGTTTTACAGTGGTGGAGGAAAAAAAAAAGCTATGGCTCATTTACAACTAATCCAGATATGAAACTTTCAGAGGCTCCTTTAGAAATCATTATTCAGTATTCCTGAATAAGTTTTAATTACTGATGTTAAATCCTCACTTAAAAATAATATTGCAAGTGATTTTTAAACTTAAAATAATATTATTTGAATATATTTTTCAAAAATCAATTTTGTTCTTTTGTGCTAATTATAATCCTCTTTATTATATATTATAATGCTTTTTCTCTTTGAATAAATCCATTTTAACTTCTAGTTGTTTGTCCATTGATAAAATTTATGCTAATTACTGACAGCTTTCTTAAACTGCCACCAATTTTCCTTAGGGATGCGCTGAATTTCTGCCAATCTCCCCTTCCTCAGTATCACTAGTCTTCTATCACTTCTCTCAAGGCAACCTGCTGTAAGAAAAGGCTTAGTTTTCAGCTATTTCACTGAATAGCAATTTAAATCTTTGAGTTTCTCACTTAAGGAATATTTCATTTCTCTAATGGCCACAATTTAGAATGGGATTGGTCATTATCAATTAGGCAAAGGAGATCTTTGTTGGGAAGTGGGGAGTGCCACTTCTTAATTGTGCATGTAAAGTAAAAATGACCATAGTTGTTGGATTATCCATATGAAACGTTATTTTGGACAAATTTTTTTTTTTCCATCTAGAAGGAGCAACACTTATTTTTAAAAAATGCACACTCACTATCAAGATGGCTTGTATACATAAAAATTTCGACTTGCAAGGATTGTCAGAGGCTGGTCTTTGGGGAGAAAGAATTGCCTGTTGATGCTTTGATTTGGACATATTCGTGACCTTAGAAATGGATGTCTGCAGGATGGCATGGGTGAACTAGATCAAAGAAAAATAATACAACCTCCCAACAAAGAAAAGTCCAGGACCAGAAGGCTTCATTGGTGAATTTAACCAAACATTCCAAGAAGAATTAACACTAATCTTCAAATGCTTCCAAAAAATTGGAGAGGAGGGAACACTTCCTAAGTCATTCTATATCACCCTAATACCAAAGCCAAATAAAGATAACAGAAAAAAGGAAAAGTAGAGACCAATATCACTTAAGAATAGAGATGCAGGAGTCCTCAACCAAATACCACTACATCAAATCTGTAAGCACAGTTAGCATTATACACCACGATCAAGTGGGATTTTTCCCAGGTATGCAAGGGTGATTCAACATAAGAAAATCAATTAATGTAATAAACCACAAGTTCTGGTTTGCTAATGCTGCTGTTATGCAAAATACCAGAAATGGATTGACTTTTATAAAGGGGGTTTATTTGGTTACAAATTTACAGTCCTAAGGCCATAACAGTATCCAAACTATGAAGATTGGCTGATGGTGTTTGAAACAACTCTGTCAGCTGGGAAGGCACATGGCTGGCAACTACTGTTCCTTAGCTCCTGGGTTGCATTTCAAAATGGCATTCTCCAAAATGTCTCTGGGTTTCTCTTAGCTTAGCATCTCCAAACATCCTTCTGTCTGCACCTCCAAGCATCAGCAACTATCTGGGTCTGTGTTGGCTCTTTTAAAAGAACTCCAGTAAACTAATCAAGACTCACCCTCAATGGGTGGGATCACACCTCCATGGAAATAATCTAATCAAAAGTATCAATCACTGTTAGGTGGGTCACATCTCCATGGAAACAACATAATCCAAATATTCCACAAAATAGGATTAAAATATTGTTTTTGTGGGTACATAACATATCCAAACCAGCAAACCATATTAATAGAATGAAAGAAAAAAACAAATGATCATTTCAATTGATGCATACAAAATCCAGCATACCTTCTTGATAAAAACACTTAAAGAACTAGGAACAGGAGGAAACTTCCTCAACATGAAAAAGGGCATATATGGAAAACCTATAGCTAACATACTTAATGGTGAAAGACTGAAAACTTTACCTCTAAGATCAGAAAAAAGACAAGGATGTCCAATATCACATCTGTTATTCAATATTGTACCAGAAGTTCTAGCCTGAGCAATTGGTCAAGAAGAAGAATTGAAAGGCATCCAAATCAAAAAGGAAGAACTAAAACTTTCACTATTTGCTGATACATTATCTTGTATATAGAAAATCTTGAGAAATACACAACACAGGTACTAGATGTAACAAACAAATTCAGCAAATTGGCAGGGTACAAGACCAACATGCAAAAAATCAATAGTGTGTCTATACACTAGCAATGAACAATCTAAAGAGGAAATAAAAAATTCCATTAATAATGACAACTAAAATAATCAAGTATCTAAGATAAACTCAACTAACCATTTAAAAGGGTTATACATGGAAAACTACGAAATATTGCTAAAAGAAATCAAATAAGGCTTAAATAAAGGACAGGGCAGTCCATGTTCATGGATTGGAATACTAAATATTGTTAAGATATGAATTCTACCTAAAATTATTTACAGATTCAACACAATCTCAATCAAAATCCCAATACCCTTCTTTGCAGAAATGAAAAAGCCAATGAACAAATTTAAATGGAAGGTTTGGGGCCCCAAATAGCTAAAGTCATCTTAAAAACAAGAATGAAGTTGGAGGATTCAGACATCTTGACTTTTAAATTTATTACAAAACTACCCTTATCAAAGCAGCACAACAACTGGCACAAGGATAGACATATAGACCAACAGAGTTGACTTGAGAGTTCAGAAATAACTTCACATCTATGACCAGTTGGTTTTTCACAAGGATGCCAAGTCCACTGAATTGATAATATCTTCAACTAAAGGTGCTGGTAAAACTGGAAATCTATTTGCAAAAAAAAAAAAAAAATGAAGGTGGACTCTTACTTCACACCATATACAAAAATTAACTCAAAATGGATCAAAGACCTGAATATAAGAACCAAAACTATGATACTCCTAGAAGAAAAAATAGAGATGCATCTCCAGGACTTTGTGTTAAGCAATGATTTCTAGACTTCACACCAAAAACATAAGCAACAAGAGAAAAAAATTAGATAAATGGAACTTCATCAAAATTAAAAACTTTTATGGATCACAAGATCTCATCATGAAAATAAAAAGACAATCTAGAGAAAGTGAGAAATTATTTGGAATGGATATATATATGTATATATACATATACACAAAGGAGTATTATTCAGCTATGAAAAGGAATGAAGTTCTGATACATGCTACAACATGGATGAATCTTGGAGACATAATGTTGAGCAAATAAGCCATACACACAAAAAGACAATTATTTTATGATTTCACTGAAATGAAATAATTAGAATAAACAAATTCATAGAGTCAGAAACTAGAATACAGGTTATGGGGGCTGGGGTGATGGTAGGGATTCAGGAATTAATGCATAATTGATAGAGTTTCTGTTTGGAGTGATGTAAAAGTTTTTGGAATGGATGGTGTTCATGGTAGCATAATATTGCTAATGCAATTAACATCACTGTATTAAATATTTGAATGTGGTTAAAAGTGATATTTTTAGGTTATGTACACATTAAGAATAAATTTTCTAAAAAATCAAAGTGTACAGCACCAACAGTGAACTCAAATGTAAACTGTGGACTACAGTTAATAGTTTAATTATAATAATATTGTTTCATCAATTGTAACAAAATTGCCACACTAATGCAAAGTGTTAAAAATTGAGAAAACTGCATGAGGAGGGGGCAGTATGTGAGAACTCTCTATATTCTTCATGATTTGTCTATAAACCTAGAAATTCCTAATAAAAAATTTTAGAAACAAAAAAAGTTGACCTGCAAAGTTTCAAGAAATCAGTCCTAACTGCTTTGCTAATTTGCTTAAAATACTTAAGACAATATAAAAATACTCTGGAGTTTTATTAGGCTAAGGGCAAGTTCTGGAAAAATGGGGTGATTGTGATTTGAAAACAAAAGATCATCATATCTACTGACACCACCCATTACCATTTGATGTTGGTCACATGTCTTACATCCTCATTCTCAGTTTCCTCATTTGAAACCCCCCAAATATTACTCAACTAATGAAGCTGCTATCAGAAGGTAATTGATAATCTGGGTGAAACATTTATCAGAGTGTATTTCTTAATAGTCATTGAATACATATTAGATCCTTTAGATTTTCCTCCAGATGAATACTGTGATTGTACTGCAAATAAATTTTTCACCTTCATAAGTATTGAACTTTTACCAAAACAGATGATAAATAGAAGATAGACAGCAGATAGATGATGGATAGACAAATGATAGACTGATGATGATGATGATGATGATGATGATGAGAGAGACAGAGAGAGACAGAGAGACACAGAGACAGAGAGAGAGAGAGAGAGGGAAGGGAAGGGAACAGAAAGGACGGGAAGGGACAGGAAGAGAAAAGAGAGAGATTGTAATGTATATCAGAATTAAAAAAAAATCTTCTCAATCTTAATCTGCAATCCTGAGGGTGTGAACCTGTTGTTAATGGGAACTCTTAAAGATTCTTTTTTTTTTTAATGTGCAGTCCTCCTGAATGAAGGTGGACCGTGATCTGAATTACCCAAGGCCTTATAAAAAGAAAGCCACAGAAGCCAGAAGTCAGTAGAAACCAGAAAGCAAGGAAAAAGGAGAGGACATTGCCATGTAACTGAGGCAGAGATGTAAACCATGGAACATCAAGGATTGCAGCAAGCTGGCAGGCAAGCCAGTACCAGGATGATACTGGGAAGAAGGCAGTCTTCTTGCCTCTGAACCTATGAACAAATTCCAGTTGTTTAAGTCAACCCATTGTGTGCTGTAAGTGATAGCAGCTCTGTCAAATGAAGATAGATGGGAGAGAGAGAGAGAGAGAGAGAGAGAGAGAGAGGGAGGATAGATCAAAAGAGGGTATTAAGAGGGCTTTGATATACTAAAGAAGATAAGACAGTACAGGGTACTCAGAAGTGTGTTTTACATGGCTCTCCTTCCCCAAACTCTCTAATGTATTTATGTCTTTCCTGGTTAGCAAGAGAATAAGGTGTAGATGTCTTTGTCAGTTATTAGAGATATTAAATCCTTTTATAACCTGCAACACACATTTTGTGTTAATTTACATCTTAATGAACTTCCATTTAGTGTATATAACTAGAGTCCACTCATCTTGCTCCACCTTCTGACTTTCCGCACCCTTCACTCTGTGACTCATACACAATAGTACTGCTGGGATCATGGAGTTTTTCTCTTCATTATACTGAAGCTTTCCTTTAAAAAAATGAAAAACAGATAAACACCACAGAATCTTCCCAGTGTATCAGGCCTAAATTCATAAGTATTTTCTGATGACATGTTTGAGATTTAAAATTACATCCATGAAAATATTCAATTACTGCTTAAAAGCATAGTTACAGATTTAGTTTAATTTAAATACTTGCTGAAAAATATGCCTTTTTTTTCCCTTTTAATTTTTATTGGGATTGTTCAGATACCATACAATTATCCAAATATCTGAAGTGTACAATCACTTGCCCTTGGGTGCCCTCATACAGTTGTGCATCCATCACCACACTTAATTTTTGTTCAATTTTTAGAAACTTTTCATTACTCCAGACAAGAAATAAAGTGAAAGATGAAAAAAGAAAAAAGAAAAGGAAAGTCGAATCCTCCCCTGTCCCTAACCAACCTCCCTCAATTGTTGACTTGTAGTGTTGGTATAGTACATTTGTTACTGTTTATGAAAAAATGTTGAAATACTACTAACTGTAGTATATAGTTTGCAATAGGTATATATTGCTTCCCTATATGCCCCTCTATTACTAACTTCTAATTGTATTGTACATTTGTTCTGGTTCATGGAAGCAATTTCTAGTATTTGTACAGTATATCATGGACATTGCCCACCACAGGATTCAGTTTTATACATTCCCATCTTTTGACCTCCAACTTTCCTTCTGGTGACATATATGACTCTGAGCTTCCCCTTTCCACCTCATTCACACACCATTCGGCACTGTTAGTTACTCTCACATCTTGCTACCGACATGTCTGTTCATTTCCAAACATTTAAGTTCATCCTAGTTGAACATTCTGCTCATACTAAGCAACTGCTCCCCATTCTTAAGCCTCGTCCTATATCTTGGTACCTTATATTTCATGTCTATGAGTATACATATTATAATTAGTTCCTATCAGTGAGACCCTGCAATAACTGTCCTTATGTGTCTGGCTTATTTCACTCAGTATATTGCCCTTGAGGTTTTGTCATCAACCTATTTTTTTTTTTTTATATATGATTTTGTTCACTCACCATGCATTCCATCCTAAGTAAATAATCGATGATTCTCTGTATGGTCATATATTTATGTGTTCACCACCTTCACCACTATCTTTATAAGGGCATCTACATTTCTTCCACAAGGCAGGAGGGAGAGTCAAAGAAGGTAGAGAGGCAAAAGAAAGAGGAAAGAAAAATGACAGCTAGGAAGCAGCAAAAGGAAAATAACCTTAAATCAAAGTAGCGTAAAGAATCAGACACCACCACGAATGTCAAGTGTCTAACATGCCTCCCCTATCACCCCCTCCTCTTATCTGCATTTACCTTGATATATCACCTTTGTTACATTAAAGGAAGCATAATACAATGATTCTGTTAGTTACAGTCTCTAGTTTATGTTGATTGCATCCCTACCCCAACGCCTCCCCATTTCTAACACCATGCAAGGTTGACATTTGCTTGTTCTCCCTCATAAAAGAACATATTTGTACATTTTATCACAATTGTTGAACACTCTAGATTTCACCAAGTTACAGAGTCCCATTCTTTATCTTTCCTCCTTCCTTCTGGTGTCTCACATGCTCCCAACCTTCCTCTCTCAATCGTATTCATAGTTATCTTTGTTCAGTGTACTTCCATTGTTGTGCTACCATCTCCCAAAATTGTGTTCCAAACCACGTACTCCTGTCTTCTATCACTCTGTAGTGCTCCCTTTAGTAATTCCTGTAGGGCGGGTGTCTTGTTCACAAAGTGTCTCACTGTCTGTTTGTCGGAAAATATTTTGAGATCTCCCTGATATTTAAAGGACAGCTTTGCTGGATATAGGATTCTTGGTTGATGGTTTTTCTCTTTCAGTATCTTCAATATATCACATGACTTCCTTCTTGCCTCCATGGTTTCTGCTGAGAGATCCGCACATAGTCTTATTAAGCTTCCTTTGTATGTGATGGATCGCTTTTCTCTTGCTGCTTTCAGGATTCTCTCTTTGTATTTGACATTTGATAATCTGATTATTAAGTGTCTTGATGTAGGCCTATTCAGATCTCTTCTGTTTGGAGTACGTTGTGCTTCTTGGATCTGTAATTTTATGTCTTTCATAAGAGATGGGAAATTTTCATTAATTATTTCCTCTATTATTGCTTCTGCCCCTTTTCCCTTCTCTTCTCCTTGTGGGACACCAATGATATGTACATTATTGTACTTTGTTTCATCCTTAAGTTCCCAGAGATGTTGCTCATATTTTTTCATTCTTTTCTCCATCTGCTCCTTTGCATGTAGGCTTTCAGATATTTTGTTCTCCAGTTCTTGAGTGTTTTCTTCTGCCTCTTGAGGTCTGCTGTTGTATGTGTCCATTGTGTCTTTCATCTCTTGTGTTGTGCCTTTCATTTCCATGGATTCTACTAGTTGTTTTTTTGAACTTGCGATTTCTGCCTTATGTATGCCCAGTATTTTCTTTACAGCCTCTGTCTCTTTTGTAATATCTTCTCTAAACTTTTTGAATTGATTTAGCATGAGTTATTTAAATTCCTGTATCTCAGTTGAAGTGTGCATTTGTTCCTTTGACTGGGCCATAACTTTGTTTTTCTTAGTGTAGGTTGTAATTTTCTGTTGTCTAGGCATGGTTTCCTTGGTTATCCAAAACAGGTTTTCCCAGACCAGAACAGGCTCAGGTCCCAGAGGGAAGAAATATTCAGTATCTGGTTTCCCTGAGGGTGTGTCTTAGAAAATTGCTCCACCCTGTGATGCCTCAGGTCACAGTGCTTTTCTGCCCAGCAGGTGATGCCTGTTAGCTTATAATTCTTGACTGGTGTGAGGAGGTATGGCCATGTTCCCCCAGGCTCTGGGGTCTGGTTCTGAATGGAAAGGGCCCCACCCCTTTCCTCTTAGAGAAGATAGACCCCCTAGGGAGAGGTCATTAGCATTTCAATGGTCTCTCTCTCTGCTTGTGCTGTCTCCACCCTTCTCTGTGTCACAGCCCTGGAAACTGAAAATGACTGGGGCTTTCTCCACTGAGCTGAAAAAGAAACAGATAGTCCCCTTCAGACCCAGTCCAAGGTGACCCTCCGGCTCTCCAAGGTCAGTCATCACCCAAAGCCTGTTTTTTGGGGATTCGTACCTGTAGTGAGCAGTTCACACTCACTACTTAAAACCCCAGTTGGAGCTCAGCTGAGATATATTCACTTGCTGGGAGAGAGCTTCTCTCTGGCACCACGAGGCTTTGCAGCTCGGGCTATGTGGGAGGGGGTCTTGTGACTTGGATCTGCAGGTTTTACATACAGATTTTATGCTGTGATCTTGGGCATTCCTTCCAATTCAGGTTGGTGTATGATGAGTGGACAGTCTCGTTTGTCCCCCCACAGTTATTCTGGAATATTTGCTAGTTGTTTCTGTTTTTTTTTAGTTGTTCCAGGGGGACTACTTAGCTTCCACTCCTCTCTATGCCACCATCTTGCCCAAGCTCCAAAATATGCCCTTTAAGCAGTGAAAGCATTGACAATAAAGCCAATATGAAAATGTCATCTTCTTAAATAGAAATTAGAAAAAAATTCTATGTACATAGTGGGTACAAAATAAATACAGAGAAATTGCTGAAAGTAGTTGTAATATACTGAAAAAAATAATATTTTTTCACCATAGCTCGATACCAAGAAGCAGCAGTAAAATGTGTAGCTTTTGTTTTTTAAATTTATTAGCCTCTTCTTGGGTTAAGCATTGTGCATAGTAGAAAAGAACGTGAAAAGAACTTTCAAAAGACTATGAGCTGCCCACATCATAGTTTCTACATTATTTGGATAATTCCTATTTTTCAAATCCTGTTGAAAATTGTATTTGAGCATTCTAGTCATTTTTCAAAATACACAACAAAATGCCTAGTGAAGAGGTGTTCCTTTGTCTTCATGATATTCAGGTTGTGCAATTGCTGCATAATGATTTAGAGACATGACATTCAATTATGTGAAGGGTGCTGTGTATCCAATTCCTCATGCACAGGCTTTGTCTGGAAGTTTCTCTTTCATGCTCCTATACTCTCGATCACCTAGACAGAACACATGGCTGCCATGGGCAGCAAAACATTAGGGGAAGCATGGTCATTTAGTGATGCTGATCTTATGAGCCACTGCCATCCATGAGGGCTTGAGCATTTGTGTTTATGTTCAGAACTGAAATACTAGAGCTAGTTATGTCCAGACACATGGAGAGGGCCTGTTTTAGAAACAGATTTTTTTTTTTTCACCTAGAAAAAATTTAGCCAGCTTTTTCCTTGTGGGGGGAAGAAAACTCATTTGGAAGCTGTTATTAACATTGAATTAACTGAGGCTTTAACACCATCATCATATTGGAACTAAAAGTAGTTTTACTTTTTCTCACTTTCATTTTTTTTGAGTTTCATTATGCTTCCCAAAATACCTGCATGAAATAGTTTGTCAAGAAATAGCTAATCCATCTCTACATGTAATAAATCACATTGCCCTTCAATTGTTTCAACAGATAGGAATTTGCCCCAAAATTCAGTGTTCAGTAAATGGTTTTTTTTTAAATCTGGAGAGGGGTGTAGGTAGAAGATGGATAATACAAAGTGATGAATAATAAAAAAAAAATTATTTGTAAAATTAATTTTGTTTCACATTTGAAATTTAAAGAATGAACCTGGGATACTTTTCCCTTTTACTTATACCTTACCAAATAGAGCTATGTTCAATAACTACTTAAAGTTTTCTAAATATTATGAATTTTATACCACATTCTATATTTTAGACTAAAAGACATACATATATTTACTTGTGTATTCTTAAAATATCTTACTACATTCAAACTTTTTTCAACCACTTCTGTCTCAACTAAACTAACAAAAAAGCCTGACCCCAAATTTTTCTTAAAATGCTCCCCATGCCTCACTAGGTAACATTGCAAATTTATAAGGAAAACATTCATAGGCACAGAAATAAAACTAAAGAAGATAATGGAGGTAGGCCAAGGACTGCTGGAACAATTATTTGAAAAAGCCAATATTTTAGTTATATCATTATGGGAATTTGAAACTGCATTAAATAAAATGATGTATTCAAGTCTCCAAGTGCTCTTAAGCATAGACAAATTTAAAAATGTTTGATAACGTTACAGATAAGTCTAAAATCTTCCAATACTAATTATTGAATTTGATCTGCTTCCAATTGAAGTGTTTTCCCATTTGGAAATAATGGGCTCAAACAAAATATATTGCATTTCCTTGGAGATGGCACTTTATTCTACAACCCAGTAATTGAAGCTGATATAAATGGGCATCTGACACATCTGAGTAATGGAGAGAGGTATCAAAAAAGAAACATGTTCATGTAGGAAAAATGCAAAATTTTAGGGGGGAAACAAGGTACCCTGGATGAATTAAGAGTAAAATATTCATGGCTTATATAAAGGTATTAGTTTAGAAAAAATCAGAAAGGGTGATAGAAAAATATAAAGAATTTATGGAGTTTTAATGATAATAAATGGTCTTACCAGGGTAACCTTTATATATAAAACTCTGTACAATTGGAGCATTTTCAGCTCAAGTCTGAAAAATGAACTTTATATATTTCTTAATATATCTTCTGAATCTTTCAATATTACAGACCTCATATCTAGAGTCTGACATCTTTGGTCTACAAACAAACATGGATATAGACATACATATTACCTAAGTGTTTGCTTCTCATGGAAATAAGGAATTCTTTGTTTTTAAGCTATACAGATACCAGGAAAAATATTGTAGAGCAGATTTAAATACATGAGATCATAATCCCCATGTTTAATTTAAAGGGTAAATAGCAAAAACCAAGCAAATAAATTGAGCTTCATCAGAAACACATGGTAAATCATAGGAAAAAAAATGGAAAGAATAAGCTATAAAGAGAAAATAGTACGTGGATTGCAAGAAATAAAGTAAAAATGAAACTATTTCAGTAAGAAGTGATTTTGTGGCTATGACTTATGACTGCCATGGAGGAAAAAGACTATATCTATGGAGAAGCAGCAGCATACAAATAAACACAAAATCAAAAAATTTGAATAATGACTCAAGCCATTGCAAAACAGTTGAGATTCATTAAAATATGAAATTTGAGAAAACAAATAAAAGTGCATAGAATAATGATAATTTTTATTGATGAATGGAAGGCATTTGCATTAAAAGACAGCCAGGAATAAAAGATGAGGCAAGAGGTATGTTTTCAAATGACCTCCTGGTGAGAAAGTTTCTGGGTGGGGCTTCAGATGGAAAACAGGATTGCAAATTTAAAGACTCAGGTTCATTTGTGGCTTTAAGGTAAGGTCCATGTTCCAAAAATGTGTACACAGATCTTATGGAAAACACTAAACATAACGGATGATATTTATTCAACCTTCAGTATGACATTGGATACCAAACTTGCTCACTATAATATGAGTCTGTGTAGACCCTGTAGTCCCCCTCTAGTCACAACCCTTGTAATCTCCAAGGTCCCATGCTTTGTGGACTCTCCAGGATAGATTGATTACAGATTCATACTGGGTCATCATAGAGCTCAGAAATGCCATTAAAATTAATCAATGGTGATATCCAAGCTCTTCATAGTTTATTTGGGAAGCTGTATCACACTGCATAACACTGTAACCTCCTTTTGAAATCACTCCTTGGCCATAAGCTTGGGATCTTTCAGTGGATCAAATGCATATGCAACAGCAAATGTCCTTTTGATAAATACTGTATAACTGATGGGTTCCTACTCACCATCTTGTAGACAGAATAGGTCAGGTTTGGCCTGGACCTCTCCCAGTAATTTAGAGCTTTCACTGGCCTGTCAATGTCTTGACATGTGGAACTTATGATTTAAAAGCCCATCTTGAGAAGACTTGAAATGAAGGGCTTTCAGAAATTCATCAATTCCCTGTACCAAAGGGGCTGATAGTAATAGTAATTGACCAATCTTCTCCATCACTTTTTTTGCTTCAATAAAAAACATTTTTACTTTTTATTCCAAGTGTCTTTTTTAGTCATAGCAGACAGTATATCTATGATCACCAAATAACTGTCCAAAGCTTTTTGAATCCTAATTTTGTCAATCTTCATCTCAACTACTCACCAAAGTATAATAAGATGCCTATCAAGAGAGATTTTAAATACAGTACCCTTTGACAGGGCCTTTTGAAATGCCAGCTTCTCCTTAAATCCCTGAAGCTTATTAGATTTGGGAAACACCTAAGCAAATGAAATGATATATAAGTCAGAGAGCAAAGTTTTTTGATATTTGACTTTGTGACACTTGTGCTTTATGTGTATTACTTATCCATTTTTTTTAAACAAATCCTAAATGCAGTATTATTTTAATTCCTATTGTACATGTGAAAAATCTGAGTTTTATGAATATTAAATGGCTTATCCAGGATCAAACAGATATTAAATTGTAGAATCAAGATTCTATAGATCATTACAATTCTGTAATATGTAACAATAAAAGTAATAAAAGTTTTCATGACAAGTAGATGTCCATATTAGACCCCATCTGTCCTAGATTAAGATACAACAGCTTCATGCCAAGTGTACATCAATCAGTAAAGTTACAAGAGTCCACACTGACAAGAAACTTTCTTTTCACAATGTAAAGTAGTTGAAATCATATTTAACAGTCTATAGCTTTTCCTTTTTTATACACAATGGGCATGTTGAGGTTTTATATAATGTGAAGGTTTTTCAAATTGAATCAAGTTTTCATACATCAAGAATTTAAAATTAATGAGGAACAACATGCATGCCATATTAAAGAAATCACCATGAAGCTGAATGGGATGCCACATAAAAATACAATAACTACAAATAAAGAGAAATATCCCATATCTAAAGACACAGATTTGGGTTTTCCACTGAATTGCCCCTTGCTAAATTTCCCACTTCCTTTCCTAACCATTGCTCCCTATACTTTAAGTTACTCACTGTGCTCCTGGGAACCTGGAACCCAGAATCTCCACAGTCCTCTTGCTTATAAAACATAATGGCAAATGTTGTAGCTGGCTCCTGAAAAAGATTGCAGGATTGAGCAGATTCTTAGCCACAGTTGCACACAATAGCAAGTTTTTTACTCTCCTACTGTACACGTCACCTACAGAGTCTGTGGGTTGTAATCTCAGATTTTACTTCTTTTGGGTCACTCTTTGAAGAATTCCAGATGAGACTGACTGTGACTGGAAGTGACCATCCCATTGTCCCCAGCTGCCCCAGACTCCACCCAGATGCCCTGGAAACTTAGGGGGCCAATTCCTCATGGTCTGCCTGTTACTCCCTCGGGACACATCAGGATGCCATAGCATAACATTTAGGGAGTTCTGCCCTTGGGAACAGTGTTAATCTGACTTCTATTCTGTTAATGGAAAAAAAATACATATAGAAAATCTACTGCATAGATGATTTGGAGCTAAAACTTCAGATAAAATTTAGTTTATGATATATTAGTAGTTGTTTTGATTAACAACTATACATATACAAGTAGAAGTTACTGCTATTTTCAAACAATTCTATTTTATTTATGAAAACCATAGAAAAAATTTTTTTACTGCAATGGAAAACTGCATTGTCTACAGTACACCCTTTCAGGTTTTTTGATTTTAGTCTTTGTCTTCCAGCTATTTTATAAGGGTAAATTGTAGTAACTGATAGACATTCAAATTCTGTCCTCTCTAGTAAGGGTTCAATTGACTTTCCTTCCACACTCTGTGGCAAAATCAGCCTTGGCTCAATGTGCCTCTTCATTGCAATATTCCTAATTTATTTATTTAAGTTGTATTCACTTGAGTTCGCATTATTATATTCCCGTACTCTTCATTAAATGAGTTAAATATAAATGTTACCAAGTGTTCATTTGTATATATTTTTTCCCAAAATTCTCTTACCTTTTCATGAAAATGATTTTAACAAAACTGACTAAATGTCTTCCTTACGTCTATCGTATAATCCATGTAAAGAGCGTAGGTTTAAATGAGACAGTATGTATGAAAATGTTCTGCCTACTCTTAATTGCTTTGCAAACATAAGATAGAGCTAAGTAAAAGAAAAAATAAAGAGATATGATATATTCATTGTTGGAGAAATATCTAGTATTTTCCCTAGAAAGGGAATTTTTTTCCTGTCACAGTGAATTCAGGTACCCTTAAAATAAGAGAAAATGCTGATCAGAGTGGAGAAAACAGAGCATTCAGAGTGATGAATTGTTCAAAGAAAATCAGCTTGGATCACAGGAAGACAACCACACTTGACAAAACTGATAGTATTTTGCTTGATAAAATAATACAGTTGTCAGAGAAAATTGGGGACAATTTTCCTATGGTACAAACTGTTCCCTAAATGACTAGATAGAAAACTAAATCTACAAGGTCAATAGAAAGACATGGGAGACAGCTACTGGGATAAAGAAGTGTCTTGAAGAATGAAGACAAATGATAACAAGGGATTGAAAACCTCAGGATGGTTAGAAGTGACAGGTGTGATGTGTCAATCACCCACATTAGTTTCAATTGTAGAAAGTTAGACACTAGTGATGTGAAAGATAAGCAAGATAGTGATGAGAAAGATAAACACGATAAGTAAACGTTCACATGAAAAACATTTGAATCTGAAATCACAAATTCATTCAAGGATTAAGGTCACCAACTTTTCAAAGATTTGGCAAGACTATGCTGGACAGTGATTTCAATAGACTTGTGACTTAAACGTCATTATTGTAATAGCACTAAAATAAGCCACTGATGAAGAAAATAATAGAAAAGAAAAGCTCAAATTTCCCAAGGTTGTAACATATTAAAAATTGAAAAAGAGAAAAATATCTTGGGACTGTAGTATGTGTGTTTATGTGTATGTTTGTACTACACCAACAACAAAATAATTTAATGCCTTTTCTAATGTCTTTTACTTTTTCACATAAACCAGAAGAGCTGGAAAAATGTCATCATTTTAACCTCAAAAAGTCACTGATACATGTTTGCAGATAGGCACTTATTAATAAAAAACAGTTCCAAAATCTTCATATATGGGGCAAAGAGCAGCCAAATTGAAATTGCTGTACAACCTCAGTGTGTGTGATTTTGAAGAAAGAATTTCTGAATATGAAAGTATCTTTAATTAGCTGATTATGGCAATATTCAAGCAATTTGATTATGCAGCAGCAAACAAATAGTTGGAGAGAAATGATAGAACTAGAGGAGAAAAATCTCTGATAGAGAGGAAGTGGGGTAAAACGGGAAATGAATTATTGGAAGAATATTACATAATCCTTTCAAATTGGCTTACATTTTTTTTTTCCAAAGTAAAAATTTAGCACATGAATATTGTGAAAATACAGAAAAAAATATAGGAAAAAAGACTTAAGTAATGAATATGTAGCCTGCCATGTACATAAGGTTAACTTCATTAGGTTTATTATTCTTTCCTTCAAAATGAAATAGAGAAAGTGTTTATTGCATGTCAGCATTGTAGTAGTCGTTCCTCTAGGCGTTTTTTATACAGAAATCATCTCAATTTTTAGAAATTTTTATTGGTAACTTAGGTGTAAAACACCTACTTGATTTCATCCAAAGATAAATGGAGCCTATGATTTGTTTGTGAAATATATACTAATGATAATACAGATAAAAGTCCCATTTTTTCCCTTCTTTTTCTCTAGTCACACGCACAAATGAGTAGAAATTTAAATGACTAAGATTTTAAAAACTAAGACCTTTTATGTGACTATTAAAATTTATCAACTGATAACTGATTGTAAATCTGTACAATGTGTATTTGTTCAATTTTTTTATTCTAACTAGATTATCACAGTCTAATAGAAATTTCTGTGATGACAGAAATGTATAATCAGCATCGTCCAATGCAGTAGTCACTAGACACCTGGCTATTAAGTTTTTAAATGCGGTTAGTGCAATTGAAGAACTGGTTTTTACATTTCATTTAATTTTCAAATCTTTAGATTTCAATTTAAGTAGCCACAAGTGGTTACTATATTAGACAATGCAGATGTAGACAATTGTACTATCTCCCTATATAAGGATATATATTAGTTGTGTTTTGATAAGCTGGCCTGTGGAGATAACTGCCCCCAGAAAGTGATACGATTCTTAATATCTCTCTTCTCCAACACAATCTGGCTCCCACAAAAATTCTCACACTTGCATACATGTTAATTCCTTTAAAGGGACAAAGAAACTCTAAAGAGCTGTGTTGAAAAATGCAAATATAACTGAGAGAAGATTTATTAATGAATTCATTCAAATCATTATTAGCTTCTTTGGTAAGACTTGTACCAAGTGGAAAACAAACAGGCCAACTGAGCTTAAAAGAATGTGAAAAATTCCAGAAAGCAAAGCCTGCACCATCAAAGTTGCCAATATTACAGTATTTCAAAAGCTTGTCTGTATTCCTTCCACAGCTCAGTTCAACTGAAATTCATTGAGTTTTTCTAAATGATGTCATTATACTTGGCTCCTGATAGAGATATAATTATGAATGGGAGAGGGCTGTTTTTTAGTATGTATGTCCTGGGCAATGTGTTGTAATCACTCTCAAATTCCATTTCTAAATGATTGTTACTTGGTAAATTTAGTATCCCTTCAGTCTGGAATAAAATATGCAACATGTTTTTCTCAGAAAAGTCAGCACTTCTTTCAAAGTACTCACAGAGCACAGAGAAGTCATATATATGTAGAACTATAATGACAATGCAAACTTAAATTTGTAGAGTATTTTGTGATTTACAAATAACTTTAATATATTTGGCTTTATTTGATTCTCATACTGAATCATGTGAAGCATTGACCAGCAAGAAAACTTCAGGCCATTTATTGATAATTGACTAAGCAAGCACTCAAACCCACCTACCCTGATTTTTAAATCTAGAATTCATTCCTCCACACCAAAATTATAGTTCAGTCAGAAGTAATATCACCATCACTACATTAGAGGTACTGTTTTTAAATGAAGTTGAGTTATTACACGGTAATCTGAGAGACACTTTAAAATACTCAGATAAAATGTGCTAGGGGAAAATAAATTGTAAATGCTAATGGTTCAAATGGAAAATACACTTTTGAAATCACTGAACATTAACTTTATGGGTTGGCCTGGAGGTTCAACACATTTATAAGTCCCCATAGACTTGCTTACAAATGTGTTTCTAAATATAATATACAAATCACCATACATGTACTTTATGGTTGACTTGTTAAATGATTTACAAGTAGCTTACTTTATCCATAATAAATCATATGAATATTAGTTGTAAAACTATTTCAGCAAATTAAATTAAAAATCTAGAACCCTAATCCACCAGTTCATGCATTCAAGGTAAACCTCAAAAATATAAAGGAAACCATTACTAAGACCAGAAGTGAAAAAAAAAAAAAGGTAACTCTCTGAATCTTTACTCCTGTTTGACTCTCACACATCACAGGAAATTGACCTCCAGCAGCATTCCCCCAAAACTATTTTTGAGAAAATAATATTAAGTTTATAATGCAAAATTTGCATAAAAATAACCAAAAATAATTTAAGTGTAATAATCAAGTGTTGGCACCAATTTGAATGTTTACATACTTCATACTTCAGGATGTCTCAGATCCCCCAATACTGCAATGCTTACAGTGGAGAATAGCTTGTATTTCCTAAACTTCCTAGATGCCAGAGATGTTGTTGTTATTTTTGTTGCTGCTGCTGCTTTCCATTAGACCTCTCATAGGGCTGCTGTCACATGGAACATACTTTGAGAAATGATTAATATAGCATCACTGTAGTCTATTTTTCTTGGACTTGGGTGCTTATGTGTGAATATTAGTGGATAGTTTACTGGCTTTTATCATTGCTATAATGAAGCAGAAAAAAATAGATAAGATTATTAAGAAATATGGGTTATAGTTCTAAAACTCATATTATCTACTGTTATTATCTGCACAAGTGGTTTAAACTCTCTAATCAGTTTGCTCATCTGTAAAATATAGGGCAGAATTTGTTGATAGCAAATTTATGTTCTCCAAGTCCAGTATCTGATCCCCTTGCTAACTTTTTTAAAAGATGTAAATCTTTTTATTTTGAAATACTTTCAAAGTTACAGGACAGTTACAAAAATAATACACACACATACACACAAACACAAAATACACACCCCATACATAGAACTGCAATATGCCCCTATCCTCCCAGATTCCCAGATCTACCAATTTTAACACTTTGCCACATTTGCTGTATCATTCCACATATATATCCATTAACTTATCAATCCATATATCTATCTATCCATTTATTTATCACTCCATTTTCAGAACTCTCAAGTGTAGGGTGAATACGTTGTATTCTTTGTACACTTACTACTGCCATGTACATTTCTTAGGAACAAGGATATTGACTTATGTATCATCCACCTTAAATGCAGTTATCAGGTTCATGAAATTTAACATTGATATAAATCTTATACTCTATATTCCAAGTTTTTCATATGTTCCAGTAATATTCTTTTGAACCTTCTCTTCTTCCTTGCTAGAAACCATCTAGGATCATGTATTGTCTCTAATTGTCATTGTCTCTTTAGTTGTGCTTTCCTTTTCCTTTATTTGTGGGAACAGATATACAACATAAACTTTCCCAACTCAATCACTCCCAAGCATACCATTCAGTGGAATCAATCCCATTCATTATGTGGCAGTATCCTCACCATCTTTGCTAAACTTTCCCATCTTACCAAAGAGAAACCGTGTACCCATTTTACATTAACACCCATTCCCCCTGCCCCACATCCCTGGCAACCTGTATTCAATTTCTGTCTCTATGAGCTTGCATATTGTCTGATATTTTCTTTGAAGTTGGGTCTTAAATTTAACATTTAAATTTATAAAATCTCATTTACTTTCATACCAACTTAACTTCAATAGTGTACATAATCTCTGTTCCTATACCACTCTGTACTCCCATTATTATGCAATTCTTGACACAAATTACATGTTTATACATTATGAGTCCAAAACCATTGATTTATCATTACATTTTATTGTGCTTGCCTTTTAGATCTGTGGGAAGTAAAAAGTGGAGTTATAAACCAAAAACTACAAAAGTACTGGCATTTATACTTACTCCTGTCATCACCCTTACCAAGGATCTTTATTTCTTCTTTTGGCTTCAGTCTATTGTCTATCATCCTTTCCTTCCAATCTGCAGAACTCTCTTAAGCATCTCTCATAGGGCTGGTTTAGTGGTGATGAACTTCCTCAATTTTGTTTATCTGGAAATGTCTTCATCTCTCCCTCATTTTTAAAAGACAGTTTTACCAGATACAGAATTCATGGTTGGCAATTTTTTGCTTTCAGCACTTTAAATATGTCCTCCCGCTGCTTTCTTGCCTTCATAGTTTCTGATGAGAAATCGGCACTTAATCTTACTGAAGCTTCCTTATAATTTGTGGCTTCTCTCTTGAGGCTTTCAGAATTCTCTATTTCTGAAAATTGACAGTTTGATTAAGCATGGGTCTCTTTGGGTATCTCCTGTTTGGAGTACACTGAATGTCATGGATGCGTATTCATATCTTTCATCCAATTTGGGAAGTTTTCAGCCATTATTTCTTTGAATATTCTCTCTGCCCCTTTCTTTATTCTCCTTCTGGGACTTTCACAATGTGTATATTACTCTGCTTGATGGTGTCGCACAGGTTCCTCAGACTCTTTATACTTCCCTTCATTCTTTCTTCCTTCTTCTCAGATTGGTCCTCCTCACTGATGGTTTCTAATGCTTTAATTTTGTCCTTTGTCTGGGCCATCACTTCCTGTTTGTTTCTATGTTTTGTAGTCTTCTATTGAAACCTGGATATTTTGATAATTTAATGGTGTTGCTAGAATTTACATTATGAGCATTCCATTTTTTAAGCTTGTATCTAGCTACTCTTATGAAAAAGAAAACACCTTTCCTATTCACCTTATCCTATCTGCAGACTGACCTGGGTAAGTGTTCTTCAGTGCTTATCCATACAGTGAGTTCAGACAATAGATCATAGGGAACTCCTTGATCCATTCTTGCATTCATTTTGTCTTCAACGTATGCATGTGGCCCTAGGAAATCCCTTTTTGACACTATTCCGAATGTCCCCTCTTCCCTAGGAGAGTTTCTTCACAGTCCCAGCCACTGCACTCAATGTCCTACAGCCAGAAATCCCTTGTCCCAATCAGCACTTGATTGCTCTCCCAGTGTTCTATAAGAGTACTCTGTCAGCTGCCTTCTACATGCTTGGCAAGTTCTAGGATAGCCAGTTCCTCAGCCACCACCAGGCATACATGCTTCCACAATGTGTGCAAGAGTTACTTTACTCCTTCCAGAACTGGGACCATGGATCTGTGCTGGGAGCATGGACCAGCTCCATGCTGAGCCAGTGAGGCATGAGAGAGGCATCAGCCAGAGCACCATGACAATCTATCACTTTATTTTTTTTTCATCCTACCACTTTTAAGTAGCCTTTTCCTTGACTTGGCACTCAGCTTGTTACTGCAGCCCTGTAACTATTTTCTTGGGCATCGAGAAAGATGTTTCTACCAGTCCATTTTGTTGTTCAAAGCTTCTGGGGTGGGAACAGAGTCCTAAAGCATCTAATTCCACCATCTTCATAGGGACAGAGCCACATGGTGACAAATTTGATGATTGTTATAGGTGGGTAATGTTTACATGAGATTCATTGTACTATTTTCTCTGGTTTTATAAATCTTTGAAAGTTTCCATAATAGTAAATGGAAAAAAATTAAGTTCTTATAGAAAATATGCAGCAAAGTGGCTCATACCATTATGATTTTAGGATGGTGCCTACATGTTATAAGTAAACTAATTTATGTTGTCTTCTAATATTATTGTAATGTATTAAGGAGAAAATACAAATGGTTGAATTCTAAAAATATATACACATTCCAGCGGTGTCTTCTGTTTTTCAAATTCAATACATCAGTCCCATGACAGATTAAAAGGCAAACATTTTAAACTCATGGTCTTAGAAACACACATTCTATACTAGGGGTCACCTGCAAGTTTAAGAATTAATTGAAAGTAAAACTAATTTTTTATAGTGAGTTTTCTGCTTTCTCTTAGCTCATAATTCTTTGGTTCAACACCTTTCCCATATACTTTTCTATGAGGATATTACTCATATATTCAACAAATACTGAACACCTATATTAAGTGCTAGGCCTTGTGTATATAATGATAAAAAAGACAAAAACCTTGCCCTCAGGGAGCTTATACTTGAAAGTAGGTCATTACAACAGAATCTGCTAAGATTCTCTCTAAGTGTATGTATGTGTGCGTTAAAACTTGTTTTAAAGAAAATTTTAAGAGTTGGAAGTCATCATGAGACATTGTGCCAGTTTGAAAGTATTGTGTCCCCCAAATGCCGTTACCTTTGATGTACTCATGTGTGGGCAGACGTTATCAGTTTTTATTAGATTTCTTTGAGTGTTTCTTTGGAATGCACCCCACCCAGCTGTGGGTGATGACTCTGATTGGATAATTTCCATTGAGATGTTGCTCCACCCATTTGGGGTGGGTCTAAGTTGATCAGTGGAGCCATATAAATGAGCTGACATAAGCAGAAGGAACTCAGTGCAGCTGTGAGTGACCTTTTGAAGAGGAGCAAGCTTGCTAAAGAGGAACGTCCTGGGAGAAAACCATTTTGAAACCAGAGCTTTGGAGAGATGCCAGCCACATGCCTTCCCAGCTAACAGAGGTTTTCTGGACACCATTGGCCATCCTCCAGTGAAGGTACTCGATTACTGATGTGTTACCCTGGACACTTCATGGCCTTAAGACTGCAACTGTGTAGCCAAATAGACCCCCTTTTTATAAAAGCCAATCCATCTCTGGTGTTTTGCATTCCGCAGCATTAGCAAACTAGAACAGACATCAAATTACATTTGATAATGGAAATAATTTATTTCTTATGTGCTCTTTCTCAGTTAAGAAGGCCTGAATTGCTATGCACTAAACAATCTGGTTCAGATGATAAATTTCATACTAACAGCATAAAGAAATACTGGAATTGGTATAAGGAGCTATGACAACCCCTAATGTGTTGACAAGAGATGAAGAATCTTTTAAATTTCAAAGCTTATATCCTTTTCCATGAAATACAAACCTGACAGCATCTTCCCATCCCTACCTAAAGTCACTTGTTCTTCCATTAATAAATCACATCTGAAAAAGCCAAGAAGTTCATTATCCTGTGTGGTGGAGAACACCCTGTGGACAGTATCTTCATGCTCCTAAATGATTCCCTAAGATTGTCCATTCCACAATGTATTTCTATTGGTTGTCTTCCCAAATCCCTTCCCACCAACTACAATACCTTTAGCACAGCACACACCTTTAGCACAGGTTCATTCTATTTTCAAATTTTTCAATTATAGTGATCATGCTATCATTTTTATTAGGATAATAATAATAAGAGGTATGAATAGTTCTCCTTCTGTATTCTGAAACCAAGTAAAGAAGTAGACACAGATGTACCAAAATATTTCATGCTTAGAGCAAATGTATTCAGTTCCTTTCCACACAACCCATAACAACAAGGTATTTATGAGCTCATTTCCTTTTTCAAATCAAAAATTTGGGACAAACTTTGAGGATCCACTCATCCTCCATGGTGAGCCATCTTGGGATGTGTTTGGATAAGTGTGTTCTATAGGGAAGAAAGAAACATTCTTGCTGACCTGCAAATTAGTTAAGTAGGGAGTGTATGGTGATGTCTATTGTCTCTTCCATCACCACCAAGCTCAAGTTTGGGCCATAATAGTTAAGTTGTACAGAAAGATGCCTACAGAAAACCATTCAGATCTGCCACTACAGGGAGGAAGGCATGAGAGAAGAGGCAGAGGGGGAGGAGAACACTCAATTCCTATGATGGAGTGTAGAAGATGCTTGCTGGAGAAGCATAACTGACACTTTTTGATGAATGATGGAAGACAAACAAAAAATAGGAGCAAAAAATGAAGTTGTCCTCCTTAGGATGCCATACCAACCAGAAAGCCTCCAAAAAATTCCTCCCGTCACGAGAATATTCTTCTTCACAAAGGATAGCACTTCCTCAGCTTTGCTTTTGACTTCAGTAGGTATTTCGTGGCTCTTAGAGATTTTCAGCTGTTCCTTGAGTTTTTTCATATCCTTTTCTATTTGCTGCCAGTCAACTTTGATGTACCCAGTATGGTTTGCAAGCTGAAGGAGAAAAAATCACCTCCCACAGCTGTTGCAGCCAACTTTCCAATCTTCTGGAATACAAACCCTGTGCACCATTGATGCCTCCAATTAAAAGTGACGCCTCCAATTAACAGCTGGGTTGCCACACTATACTTTTCAGCAGAGGGCCCAATAGCTGTCCTAACAGCTTGCACCACCATGGCTGCTTTTTAGCTAATTCTGCAAAGTCCAGTGACTCCAAATTTCGCTCAGAGTTTCCTTGACTGGACACAGCCATTTTGGTGAGCTCATCTTGCGAGGACACCCTCACAGGCTCGGCGCGGAAGCCTGTGACCTCTTGCTAACTTTTTAAATGTTCATTTGAATGTAGCATATCATTGACAATCCTTTGAAACTGATTTCGATGAACCTCTCTTACATCTTCCTTATCTGTCCAGTTATTTGCACACTTCCCTACCCCCTACCAGGATAGAATAAAGGAAGCTGAATCTTTGAATTTGGCTTATATCACTTTCCCATCTTTTCCAAATTGGGAAAATCATACTCTAACAAAACTGGTATTTACTTTTAAAGTGCTATTCCAAAGGGTTAAGTAAGGTCTTGCTACTGAGAGGCTTAAATTACCATTTTCTCAAATAACTGAAAAGCTTGTCAATCATTCCAGAACAGTCCTAGACGTTAAATCTTTCAATGTGAAAACATTTCCAGTCAACAATTGTCCATAATTTTAAAAATATCTTATGTAATCTTATTTTATATCACTTTATTGTAATTTTCATACCATATAACATATATTAAGGAAGAAAATATAAAAAAATTAGTTGATTGAAATATGAGATAGAGAAGCAAGGGATAAATTTACCATTTATTAAGCATTCTTTGTTTTAAGGCACCATGCTAGGGTTAATGCATGTGATAACCCTCTGTCATTTCCTCTCCTAACAATCTTACAGGTCATAGCCTGAATTCCTGTTCTACGTATGAGAAAATAAAGGGCCATATCTTGTTCAATAATACTTATCTAATAATTTGGAGAATGGATATTCAAACAAGGTCTTCCTGATTCCATATACTTTAAATACAGCATTTTTCTACCACACTGGAAAACAAGAAGAGATTAATTAGAAGAGAGAGAGAGAGATTAATACATCTTTCGTGTGAATTTTACTAATCCCAAAAGTAAATTCAGGGCTTTAACTGATTAAAACACATGTGATGGTTCTCACAAATAGTACACAAATAGTATTTCTCTAAGTCATAATTATAATAAAAGATACTGAGTGATAAAATATATTATGCAATAAACAGATCAATATTCATCCTTCTTTGATTAGTCCCTCCCAAAACAATCAAGCAAGGAAACAAAGCAAGGGCATCATGATTAGGCAAATTCTAT
Organism: Choloepus didactylus; assembly: GCF_015220235.1. NCBI lineage: Eukaryota > Metazoa > Chordata > Mammalia > Pilosa > Megalonychidae > Choloepus > Choloepus didactylus. Next base: position 30,549,372 of record NC_051307.1, read on the forward strand.
AGCTATGGATTCTTAAAGGTCTTTTTTAAAAAGTAACAAGTATCATATCCCCAATAATAACATATTAGATATTTCTTCTTGTCTCTATCTTATTTCTATAGGATAAAGGCAGACTGGATGATAGAAAATGAGCATGCTTCCTTAGACATTGCATTCTAAAACATAAAGGAAGCTCAGCTTTCTTTTAAATATTTGCAGACTTATAGAGGAATACCTTACCTCTTCATCTGTCATGAAAAATAGAGTTTAAATCCATTTAGTATTCAGAAGTCTCTAAAAGCTTAAGTAAAAGGAAATTCTAAGTGCCACACATTTTTATTGTTTGTGAGAGTTTAGGGAATCAGCTGTTTTTTCTTCACTCCAAAGTAATAAAAATAAATAATTCTATACATTATGCAAAAGGCAAACTTATCCAGAATTCTATACAAATCCTACCTTGAGATTCCAATCAGAGATTTATTGGAACTTAGGAAATTAGTTATGTATTTTAAGAGGCAATTCTGTTACTTGTCGGTTTCTCATTATTATAGGGAGGGTCAAGATTTTATTGCCCCACATTGAATGACTTTTAGAAGAAAACAGGATAATTGATCTAGGACAGAAAATGGGATAATTAGTGAAACTAGACCTGGTGATAAAACTGAATATAACTCTACATAATTTTCTGCATGATATTCATAATGCCTCTGTTACTGAAACATGTGATGGAAACTATTTCACTTGCTAATAAATGGACTGACCAAATGTAGTTTTCATGAAAATAATAAACAAATTCTAACTTTATAGTTTTAGCTCAAGCATTAGAGCAGAAACTTTTCTTTTTTCTTGTCTTTTATGACAAAATCTGTTAATATTCACCTGTCGTGCTTTATATTGCACATGTATGGAACAATATTGCACAAGTAAGGATAGAAAGAAAAATGGGGATGGGGTGAATTAAAAAATTTTTACCAGGATATTATATAGTCACTTCTATTTTAAAAATCAGTGTTCCTGGTCTTTTAAGATATATTATTTGGTCATGTCAGTGATATTCTATGGATTTTAATTGCCATTTTGACTAAAAAAATGCTTAAACTTAGAAGGGTTATGGAAAATTTGAACCAATTCTTGTATAAAGGAAGTAAATCCAATTGTTGAAGCATGATAATTATTGTTAAAATAATTGAAGTTTTATATATAAGCATGTTGCCAAAATATACCTTGGCTTATAGACATCATAAAACTCATATATGTCATTTCAAAGCAAATTGAATTCTCTTCCACAATCAATGCAGTTTCACTTCTGCCATAAGATATTGTTTATGTTTCTCATGGGAAGCCACTGTTAATTTGTAATAAGATTAAGAAATAAGTGCTTCAATTAATTTGGTTTTAAATTATTTGCTTTCTATCATAACTTCAGTGTAACTTACTAAAAGTTGGAAGTGCACAAAAATTTTATTTTTAAAAAAGCTTTTACAGGAATGTCAAATTATCTTAAAGTTTTAGGTAATTTTTTTATAGGTTAATAATAAGAACCATATAGATAATTGATGCAGTCAGGGATGTGGGTAAAGTGATAAAATTACTACCTGATATAAATCCAGATATGTGCAAGTTTTAAGCTAAGATAGCATTTAAAATGTTGAACCTTTTGCTCCCACATTGGTGGAAAGTCAGCTTGAAATCTTAATGTGGCTGGTGTTGTGAAATACTAACTGTAGAATTTTAACAGTTCTTAGTCTTCAAGCACAGTTTGATTTTGAATGAAACCCTTTGCATTTTATTAACTACAAAATCAATGGAACTTCAAAATATAAGGAGCCAGTAGTTACATTACAGGGAAAAAACACCTACCACCACCACCACATCACAACAACTAAGAGGGGGAGGACTCCTGCTATTCTTGATTACAAAATTTTGGAATTTTAATTCCAGATAAATTCAGGAATGACCATTCAAGCAATAAAGAAACAATACATTTCTTTATTTCTATGCTGGTGGCATAGAGAGGAGTGGAAGCTAAGTAGTCCCCCTGGAACAACTAAAAAAAACCAGAAACAACTAGTAAATAATCCAGAATAACTGCGGGGGGACAAACAAGACTGTCCACTCATCATATACCAACCTGAATTGGGAGGAATGCCCGACAACAGATCTGTAAGTAAAACCTGTGGATCCAAGTCATGAGGCCCCTCCCCCATGTCCTGAGCTGCACAGTCTCATGGTGCCAGAGAGAAGCTCTCTCCCAGCAAGCTCAGCTGAGCTCCAACTGGGGTTTTAAGTAGCAAGTGTGAACTGCTCACTACAGGTATGAATCCCCAAAAAACAGACGGAGGTTTTGGGTGACAACTGACCTTGGAGAGCTGGAGGGTCGCCTTGGACTAGGTCTGAAGGAGACTATCTGTTTCTTTTTTGGCTCAGTGGAGAAAGCCCCAGTCATTACAGTTCCCAGTGCTGTGACTCAAAGAAGGGTGGAGGTAGCACAAGCAGAGATACAGACCATTGAAATGCTAATGACCTCCCCCTAGGGGGTCTGTCTTCTCTAAGAGGAAAGGGATGGGACCTTTCCATTCAGAACCAGACCCCAGAGCCTGGGGGAACATGGCCATACCTCTTCATACCAGTCAAGAATTATAGGCTAACAGGCGCCACCTGCTGGGCAGAAAAGCACAGTGACCTGAGACATCACAGGAACCAATTTTCTAAGAGACACCCTTGGGGAAACCAGATACTAAATATCTCTTCCCTCTGGGACCTGAGCCTGTTCTGGTCTGGGAAAACCTGATTGGGGTAACCAAGGAAACCATGCCTAGACAACAGAAAATTACAATCTATACTAAGAAAAACAAAGTTATGGCCCAGTCAAAGGAACAAACGTACACTTCAACTGAGATACAGGAATTTAAACAACTAATGCTAAATCAATTCAAAAAGTTTAGAGAAGATATCACAAAAGAGATAGAGGCTGTAAAGAGAACACTGGGCATACAAAAGGCAGAAATCAAAAGTTCAAAAAAACAACTAGTAGAATCTATGGAAATGAAAGGCACAACACAAGAGATGAAAGACACAATGGAAACACACAACAGCAGATCTCAAGAGGCAGAAGAAAACACTCAGGAACTGGAGAACAAAACATCTGAAAGCCTGCACGCAAAGGAGCAGATGGAGAAAAGAATGAAAAAATATGAGCAACGTCTCTAGGAACTGAAAGATGAAACAAAGTACAAGAATGTACATATCATTGGTGTCCCAGAAGGAGAAGAGAAGGGAAAAAGGGCAGAAGCAATAATAGAGGAAATAACTAATGAAAATTTCCCATCCCTTATGAAAGATGTAAAATTACAGATCCAAGAAGTGCAGCGTACTCCAAACAGAATAGACCTGAATAGGCCTACGCCAAGACACTTAATAATCAGATTATCAAATGTCAAAGACAAAGAGAGAATCCTGAAAGCAGAAAGAGAAAAGCAATCCATCACATGCAAAGGAAGTGTAATATGACTATGTGCGGATCTCTCAGCAGAAACCACGGAGGCAAGAAGGAAGTGGTGTGATATATTTAAGATACTGAAAGAGGAAAATCGCCAACCAAGAATCCTATATCCAGCAAAGCTGTCCTTCAAATATGAGGGAGAGCTCAAAATATTTTCTGACAAACAGACAATGAGAGACTTTGTGAACAAGACACCTGCCCTACAGGAAATACTAAAGAGAGCACTACAGAGTGATAGGAGAAGGCAGGAGTACATGGTTTGAAACACAATTTTGGGAGATGGTAACACAGCAATGTAAGTACACTAAACAAAGAGAACTATGAATATAGTTGAGAGAGGAAGGTTGGGAGCATGTGATACACCAGAAGAAAGGAGGAAAGATAAAGAATGGGACTCTGTAACTTGGTGAAATCTAGAGTGTTCAACAATTATGATAAAATGCACAAATATGTTCTTTTACGAGGGAGAACAAGCAAATGTCAACCTTGCAAGGTGTTAGAAATGGGGAGGCATTGGTGGAAGGATGCAATCAATGTAAACTAGAGACTGTAACTAACAGAATCATTGTACTATGCTTCCTTTAATGTAACAAAGACAATATACCAAGATAAATGTAGATAAGAGGGGGGGATAGGGGAGGCATGTTAGTCAATTGACATTGGCAGTGTTGTCTGATTCTTTACTCTGCTTTGATTTAAGGTTATTTTTCCTTTTGCTGCTTCCTAGCTGTCATTTTTCTTCCTCTTTCTTTTGCCTCTCTACCTTCTTTGACTCTCCCTCATGCCTTGTGGAAGAAATGTAGACACCCTTATATAGATAGTGGTGAAGGTGGTGAACACATAAATATATGACCATACAGAGAATCATCGATTATTTACTTAGGATGGAATGTACGGTGTGTGAGCCAAACCATATTAAAAAAAATGGGTTGATGACAAAACCTCAAGGGCAATATACTGAGTGAAATAAGCCAGACACATAAGGACAAATATTGCAGGGTCTCACTGATAGGAACTAATTATAATATGTAAATTCATAGACATGAAATATAAGGTACCAAGATACAGGACGAGGCTTAAGAATGGGGAGTGGTTGCTTAGTATGAGCAGATTGTTCAACTAGGATGAACTTAAATGTTTGGAAAGGAACAGAGGTGTTGGAAGCAAGATGTGAGAATAACTAACAGTGCCAAATGGTGTGAGCATAAGGTAGAAAGGGGAAGCTCAGAGTCATATATGTCACCAGAAGGGAAGTTGGAGATCAAAAGATGGGAATGCATAAAACTGAATCCTGTGGTGGGCAATGTCCATGATTAGCTGTACAAATATTAGAAATCTCTTCCATGAACCAGAACAAATGTATGACAATACAATTAGAAGTTAATAATAGAGGAGCACCTAGGGAAGAAATATATGCCTATTGCAAAGTATATACTACAGTTAGTAGTATTTCAACATTTTTTCATAAACAGTACAAAGGTACTATACCAACACTACGAGTCAACAATTGAGGGGGGTTGGTTAGGGATATGGGAGGATTCGAGTTTCCTTTTCTTTTTTCCTTTTTTCATCTTTTACTTTATTTCTTGTCTGGAGTAATGAAAAGCTTCTAAAAATTGAACAAAAATTAAGTGTGGCTATGGATGCACAGCTGTATGAGGATACCAGGGGCAACTGATTGTACACTTTGGATCTTTGGATGATTGTATTGTATCTGAACAATCCCAATAAAAATTAAAAAAAAAAAAGATAATGCAATTTATTTACTAAATTAGTGGTAATGCTTTATACTAATAAAAACATTGTATAGTGGGCATTACTAAGACAAATACTTTTATTATTGTCAGAATTCTTATCTTTTGCCAATCCAAAATATATGAATTGGTATTTTACTATCATTTGAATTTTCATTTCCCTAATGATAGTAATGTTGAGAATTTTTCAAATATTTTTAGCCAAATGATTTACCTTTCTGTAATGTCTGCTCTGTTTCTCTTTATATTCTTTATTTTATGTGTTACTGCTATATTGTTGACACAAAATCTACATTAGTTATCAGTGTTGCAAAAATTGTTTAATAAATACAAATTCTCACTTTGGAAAAAAAAAAAAGAAGACATGTGCACCTAAAAATTTACAAGATTGAGGGTAATAAGATGGAGACATAGAGAGGAGTGGAAGCTGGTTAGTCTCCCTGGAACAACTAATAAACAACCAGGAACAAGTAGTAAATAATCTGCAATAACTGCAGGGGAAAAAACGTGACTGTCCACTCATCATACACCAACCAGAATTGGGAGGAATGCCCGAGATCACAGCATAAAATCTGTAAATAAAAACTGCAGATCCAAGCTGAGAGCCCCCCTCCCCCTGCATGGCAGCCCAAACAGCAAAGCCTCGCTGTGCTAGAGAGAAGCACTCTCTGAGAAAGCGAATATAGCTCACCCCAGCTCCAACTGAGGTTTTAATTAACAAACATAGACTGCTTAATGCAAGCTACAAATCCCCAAGAAGGAGACAGAGGCTTTTGGTGATGACTAATCTTGGAGAGCTGGAGGACCTCTCTGGGAAGGAGGGGGAGCCCAGAGTACCAGGTGCTATCTCTGGCTGATGGGTGAAACTGAGAGTGGCTGTGGACTGGCTCTGAAGGGGGGCTTCCTGTCCCTTTTTTTGGCTCAGTGGAGAACACTTCAGCCATTTTCAGTTCCCATCACTCTGACCCAGACAAGGGTGGAGATATCCGAGTCAAAGAGACTGTTCAAATGCAAAAGATATCACCCAAGGGGGCATATCTTCCCTAAGAGGAAAGAGGTGGGGCCCACATTGACTACCAGCCTTCCATTCAGAACCAGACCCCAGAGCCTGGGAGAAAATAGCCATGGGCCATACCTCCTTACACCAGTCTGGACCTACAGACTGATAGGCACCATCTGCTGGGCAGAAAAGCACAGTGACTTGAGGCCTCACAGGGTGTAGCAATCTTCTAAGACACCCTCAGGGAAACCAGATACTGTTGCCTCCTTCCAAGACCTGAGCCCATTCTGGTCTAGTAAAACTTATTGGGGAAACCAAGGAAGCCAGATACCTAGACAACAGAAAACTACAAACTGCACTAAGAAAAATGAAATTATGACCCAGTCAAAAGAACAAACTTACACTTCAACTGAGATACAAGAATTTAAACAACTAATGCTAAATCAATTCAAAAAGTTTAGGGAAGATATGGCAAAAGAGATGAAGCATATAACATTGGGTGTACATAAGGTAGAAATTGAAACCTCGAAAAAGCAACTGGCAGAATCTATGGAAATGAGCACAACACAAGAGATGAGGGACATGGTGGGGATGTACAGCAGCATATCTCAAGAAGCAGAAGAAAACACTCAGGAACTGGAGAACAAGACATCTGAAAGCATACACACAAAAGAACAGATAAAGAATGGAAAAATATAAGCAATATCTCCGGGAATTGAATGATAACACAAAGCACATAAATGTATGTGTCATGGGTGTTCCAGAAGGAGAAGAGAAGGGAAAAGGGGCAGAAGCAATAATAGAGGAAATAATCAATGAAAATTTCCCATCTCTTATGAAAGACATAGAATTACAGATCAAAGAAGCTCAGCATACCCCAAACAGAATTGATCTGAATAGGCCTATGCCAAGACACTTAATAATCATGATCAAATGTCAAAGATAAAGAGACAATCCTGAAAGCAGCAAGAGAAAAGCAATACATCACATACAAAGGAAGCTTAATAAGGATATGTGCAGATTTTTCAATAGAAACCATGAAGGCAAGAAGGAAGTGGGGTGATGTATTTAAGATAATGAAAGAGAAAAGCCACTAACCAGGAATACTATATCTGGAAAAACTGTCCTTCAACTATGAGGGAGAGTTTAAAATATTCTCTGATAAACAGACAATGACAGAGCTTGTGAACAAGATACCTGTTCTACAGGAAACACTAAAGGGAGCACTGCAGACAGAAAGGAAAAGAGGAGTGAGAGGCTTGGAAAACAATTTTGGGAGATAGTAGCACAGCAACGTAAATACACTGAACAAAGATGACTGTGAGTATGGTTGAAAGAGGAAGGTTAGGAGCATGTAGGACATCAGAAGGAAAGAGGAAAGATAAAGACTGGGACTGTATAACCCAGTGAAACCTAGGGTGCTCAACGATTGTGATAAAAGGTACAAGTATATTTTCACATGCGGTAGAACAAATGAATGTCAACATTGCAAGGTGTTAAAAATAGGGTGGGATTGGGGGGAAAATACAATCAATGCAAACTAGAGACTATTATTAACAGAAACATTGTATTATTCTTCTTTTAATATAACAAAGGCAATATACCAAAGCTAAATGCAAGAGGGGGGGCATAGGGGAAGAGTGTGGGACTCTTGGTATTGGTGATATTTTCTGACTCTTTATTCTACTTTAGTTTAATGCTATCTTTCCTTTCATTGCTTCCTAGCTGTCATGTTTTGTTGTGTCTTGTTTTTCTCTTTTTTCTTTTTCTTTTGTCATCTACCTTCTTTGACTCTTCCTCCTTCTTTGTGGAAGAAATGGAGATGTCCTTAGATAGATAGAGGCAATGGTGGTGAATACATAAATATGTGACTTTACAGGGAACCAATGATTGTTTACTTAGGATGGAATGTATGGTGTGTGAACAAAACCATCTTAAAAAAATGGGTTGATGAAGAAACCTTGAGGGCACTATATTGAATGAAATAAGACAGACACATAAGGACAAGTATTGCAGGATCTCACTGACATGAACTAATTATAATATGTAAACTCATAGACATGAAATATAAGTCACCAGGATACAGAATGAGGCTAAAGAATGGGGAGCAGTTGTGTATTATGAGCAGAATGTTCAACTAGGGTGAACTTAAATGTTTGGAAATGAACAGAGGTGATGGTAGCATGTTGTGAAAATAACTATCAGTGATGAATGGTGTGTGAAGGTGGTGGAAAGGGTAAGCTCAGAGTCACGCATGTCACCAGAAAGAAAGTTGGAGGTTAAAAGATGGGAATATATAAAACAGTGAATCTTGTGGTGGACAATGTCCGTGATTAACTGTGCAAATATTAGAAATCCCTCTCATGAACTAGAACAAATGTATGACTCTATAACTAAAAGTTAATAGATGGGCATATAGGAAAATATATATATATACCAATTGCAAACTATGTACTACAGTTAACGGTATTTTAACATTCTTTCATCAACAGTAACAAATGTACTACACCAAAACTATGACTCAGTAATGGAGGGGGGATTATTAGGGGTATGGGAGGATTTGAGTTTCCTTTTTGTGTCTTTATTTCTTTTCTGGAGTAATGAAAATGTTCTACAAATTGAAAAGAAAATTAATTGTGGTGATGTATGCACGGCTGTATGATGGTACTGTGGGCAACTGGTTGTACACTTTGGATCTTTGGATAATTGTATGGTATGTGAACGATCTCAATAAAAAAAAATAGGCAAAACACACACACACACACACACACACACACACACACACCACATGTGGACGAAGCCTAGAAAGGAAAGGAAAAAAAAAAACATGAAAACAGTTGTGTTAGGATGGTAATAACTACAGTGGATGAGGAAGGAGTTTTTTTTTTTTCTTTAACATTTATTCATACAATGAAAAAACAGACCTTTATTTTCTTAAAGAAAAAAAATAGCTCTTGTATATAAAACTTCTGTTTACTTGTTAGTGAAGTATCCTGTTGCTGCTGGGGATTTAATTCTGCTAGGACTCATCTCCCACTCCCTTGGCTTACCAGTCTGTTGTACCAGTGCAGATAAAAGCTGAAGTCAGCTTTGGAAAGGCCAGAAAGGAACGGTGCCAAGTTACTCTCTGCCCCTTGGCTATGTGCAGAACACTGCTGCTTCAACAGGAAACTATTTCTAGGAATGTCAGTCCAAACCCCAAACTATTTTCTGTTTCTAGCTTATTTTTTCCCTTTTTTCATGTATTTCTGTAACTTTCCAAACTTTCTGAGTGTTTTGTGAAAAATACTATTCTGGGAGATCTTAGTAGGTATTATGTGAGAAAAGGGTCCTACGGTGAGGTCTGGGAAATGTCAGGTTAAACAAGAGCAACTTTAATACTGCAACACTTCTCAAAGACTTTATTATTCTAAGGTGATTTCTGAATCTCCAAGAGGGGATTATATTATACATTCCTAAAACTTTTGGACAACATACCTTTTTTCCTGGTATGTTCCAAGAAATCCACGATGGTATATGCTATTCTAAAATATTGCTGTTCTAGTTTGCTAATGCTGCCAGAATGCAAAACATCAGACATAGATTGGCTTTTATAAAAGGAGATTTATTTGGTTACACAGTTGCAGTCTTAAGGCTATGACGTGTCCATCAACAAAGGGTAACTTCACTGGAGAAAGGCCATTGGCATTTGGAAAACCTCTGTTAGCTGGGAAGGCACGTGGCTGGGATCTGCTTGCTTCCAGATTGTGTTTCAAAATGGCTTCTCCAAAATATCTGCATCAGCTTCCAACAGCCATCTTCAAAATGCCTGTCTCAGCTCCAGCTAGCTATGAGCTCCTTCTGTCTGAGCTTATATAGTGCTCCAGTAAACTAAACAAGGCCCACGCTGAATGGGCAGGGCCATGACTCCATGGAAATTATCCGATCAGAATTATCACCTATAGTTGGGTGGGTCACATCTCCAAGGACATTGAACCAATAGGTTCCAACCCAATCCATACAGATACATCTGCCCCCAGAAGACTGCATTAAAGAATATGGCTTTTTCTGGGGAACATAAATACACAAACTGGCACAATTGCCTCTAAAAAAGAAATTGCTTTTTTCCAAACCTCCAAAAGTATTGTCAGTTTATACTTTTCATCTTATCGTTCTTGTTTTTAAAATCTGTTATTTCTTGTTTTTTTTTTTACCTCATGGATAGCTTTTCCTTTAATTTTTATGTTTTTAACCTTACCTTGTTGGCTGGCTTTTAGCCTTTTATCTATTATCTATCTATTATAGATATCTATCTATCTATTATTGTTTTAAATCTCATCTATTTTTTTAGTATTAAAATAAAAAAAAACTCTGCTTGATTTTTAGTGTTGATTTTAGTTTTCTATCTTGCTTGTTTAAAATCTCATCTGTTTTACTGTTTTCATATTCTTTTTTACAATGGGTTCAAAATCTATTCCAATCTTTTCAAATTCCTCACTTCACTTATTTCTAGCGTTGTTTTATTTTCTTAATCTTCATTTAATACCCTTATTTTAACATCTTTCTCTTTTTTTCTTCACATTTTACTTATTTTGTTATATTTTTACAATGCATAGCTGAACAAACACAAACAGGGTAAAGAGCTCAGGATACAAACCAAATAGATGGGGGACCTCTCCCAATTGTCCCCTACTCTCAGACAAGGAGCTACTTGCTTGGCTCCCTCATGCAAAGGCAGCATTTTTCAGAAGGGCAAATTAAATACATATATAACATACTCAGAAAGAGTATTAGCTTTATTGAATCCTAAAGGTGAAAACTTATTATTCTTACAAATAATTAGAGCTACTTTTTAATCAATAAAATATTTCTATGTATTATTTGAGAAGTAGCAACATCAAGATCACTTCACTATCTTTCATCTTTAAAAATTATCTCAGGGCACATAACAAAGCTGGGACAGACTGCGTGCAGTCCTTGTAGTAGTTGGAATCATTTGGGGGAGTTTTTCATCTCTGGTGCCTACTTCCTCTTAGTTTTCAAAACCTGGTAATTCTGAATTAAAAATACAGGCACTCACCTCCAGCTTAACAAAAGTCATTTAACAACCTCTCCATTTCTGGTATATCCTCCTTCTCCTTTCATTCATCTTCCAAACCATGCCAGATTCATCTTCCTATTATTTTGTGTTGGTCATGTTCGTCCACCACAAGTTCATTACCACCTTCTCCCAAATGTTTTCCTCCTCCTGTATCAGTGGACAGTACCAATAGGAGCTAGGACTTGCACATCCCTGTTGATTTCGACTCTTTCCTCCCATCCAATATCCAATCCATTCCCAGGCTTTTTAAGTATCTCTCAAAAAAGCATTCATCAACTTCTCTCTACCCACCCTGCCACTACCTTAGTACAGGGCCACTACCATTTCTTGCCTGTTTAATTGCCAATAGCCTTGTAACTGTTCTTCCAATCTATCACCCACAAGGCTAGAGTCAACAGTGAGCTCTTGCTGAAGCAAAATCCTAATTGACGCCTCATTTTACATCCAGCAAAAGCTCCTTATTGCCTTTAAGATAAAGCACAAATTCCTTAACATGACATAAAGGTCCTTCATATGAGATACTCATTTACTTCCTCAGCCCCATTTCTGCATCATTCCCACCTCCAGACCTTTACCTACCAATTCCTGCCTCCTTGCAGACTCCACCTCGTCATCAGGATTTAGCTTGAATGTCACTTCCTCCAAGAAACCTTTCTTTAACTCCCAAAACTGAGTTGGGGGTGCTCGTCATAGTCCCTGTGCTTTCCACTATCTTGAACCAAAACTAAAACAAGCGTACTGTAACAGGGATTTTTGTTTGTTTGCCTGTCTCCCCCTCTGGACAGAAAACACCCAGGGAACACAAAATATCTTGGTCCGAGATCCCCAGGGCTTGGCACAGGTTTGGTGACAACAGATGTTCAATTAATATTTATTGAGTAATTGAATGCAGAAACTAAAATTCTCTGACTACAAAAGTCATAACTGAATTAGTGAAGGACCGGCATGATCTAGCCCCAACCTATCTGTCTAGCCTTTCCTCCAACCACTTCTGTTTCACTTCCTTTATGGGATAATCATACATCATTACTAGCTGAAATTTAAACACCCCCTTTACTTTATCTCAATGACTCTGTTCATTCCTGGAATCCCCACTCCTCCTCCTTTCAGTTAAACTGTGATTAACTATACAAATATAAAAAAGTTATTTTGTGAACTAGAGCAAATGTATGACACTATTACAAGGAGTTAATAATAGAGTGATATATGGGGAAATTATATATAGTTAAAAGTAATATCTTAATAGTCTTTCATCAACAGTAACAAAGGTACGGCACCAATACCAAGGTGTCAAAAATGGGAGATTAAGGGATTTGGCATGTTTTGGTGTTTCTTTTTGCTTTTTCATTTTTTTGGAGTAATAAAAATGTTCTAAAATTTTTCCTGGTGATGAATGCATAGCTATGTGATTATACTGTGAGCCACTGGTTGTATACTTTGGATGGATTGTATGGTGTGTGAATATATCTCAATAAAATTGCATTTAAAAAATTTACAGGATTCAGTTGTAGGCGATCCTATAAATTAATTATTTTAAGGGAATTTAGAAAAAAGTGATTACCTTCAAATAACATTGGCTGAATCAGTAGAACTGGCAAAGTCTTCATTGAGCAACAACATCCAATCCTTTTTGGGTGTAAGGGAGGATACTTAAATAAGGAAAGTAAGAAACTGCCAGAGGGAGCTCAAAATTTATAAAGAGAGACAACAATTAAAATAAGAACTTTTAAATGTCTGATTTCTCTTGTTCAATCTTTTTGCATAGATGACTTTAAACTTCCAGAAGCTGATTGGACCTAAGCTAGACTTGGATTTCAAAATAAATAAATTTGTTGAGTCTTAGTCTTTGTTACTCTTATGCCTCCATCTTCATGACATTTATCCTATGGTCATTTTCTACAATTCAAATAATTGTTTTATTTTCAAGCTTCTGGAGGAAGATTCAGAGAGAAGTTTGACCTCTGATACCTGGTGAGCATTGATTTCTGACAGTTGTTACTAACTCTTGAGTTAAAGAGCTTATGAAGTAGGGAAAGTTTCTGGAAGCAAAATTGTATTAAAATAATTTAATAAGAATTAATATTAAGTGACTGGTTAATTTTCAGAATGAAATTTTCTTGTATAGAAGCAACAGTAAATCAAGGATGCAGGTTGTAATCTCTAGTTTCATCAATAAAATTTTTAAATGTCTGAATAACTATCTAGTTTGTGAAAGAAAAATGAAAAAATATTTTATGAGTGCACAAAAGGGAAGAAAATAGAGAGTAAAGGAGTAAGAGGAATACAAAGGCACTGGTAAAATAGAAAGTAACTGCTAGAAAGGAAGACATAAATGCCAAATACATCATTAATCAGTGGAATATAAACTAAATATACATAATAAAATTTCAGGATCTTCAGCCTCTATTTAAAATACTCAAGTATAACTTCTTACAAAATATGCATATCAAGTAAAGGACACAGAAAAGTTTAAGTAAAAGGGTGAAAGAAGATACACAATTAAATACTAATTTAAAAATTTATCTGTATGTAAATAGGATAATATAAATGCCAAAAGGGGTTTTATTTCAGCTAGGAAGAGTTTAATAATTGATGAACAATCCCTACATTAACAAAAAGATAGAAAAAATCATAATATCTCAATAGACACAGAAAACTAGGGATAAAAGAAACCTCTCTGAATTTGTGAAAGAGAACTCACACATGCCCACACACAGAAATAAATGAAAAATACACAATAAGAAATTATTGAGTGTTCTTGAAAATCAGGAATGAGACAAAAATGCTGCCATCATCTCTTTTCTTCAATATTTTCCTGGCATTTCTATTTGTACTATCTGCGTGACACCTGAAACTCAGAGCTAGATCTCGGCAGATATGAATGTCAGTATTAATGCATACAGCAACTGTTTATAAAAATAAAAAGCTAAAAAAGAGCCTAGACTTCAGTTAAAGATAAGAATGAAGCAGACCTCGGTAGGACTAGGGCAAATTGGGCCAAAGGGTAAAGGTTGAAACTGATTGTGTGTTAAAACTTCAACTTCCATGTGAGACCAAGGGAAGAGATGTTTATTTGGTGTACGATCTATATTTTCTAAGCAATATAACTTCTATATTCAGTTTGTTCAAACACCACAATTACATGGAACTTTGAATAGGATGTGAGATATGGTAGGTCTGTATAGGTTAGAGTGAAATAGCAACACATCCCAAAGTAATTTGGGTGGAGAATAAAAATATATATTTGGGGACCCCCTAAGGAGCTGGGGAAGGATGGGGAGGTGTTGGACTTCCTCACCTGGATTGTTGCGGATGTTCTCACAAACACTGGGGACTGAAGGCTCGAAGTGCTGAGCTCTCTGCCTTGGGGCTTGCCTCTATGAAGCTTGTTACTGTAAAGGAGATGCTAAACCTGCTTATAATTGGGCCTAAGAGTCTTCTCCTGAGTGTCTCTTTGTTGCTCAGATGTGGCCCTCTCTCTCTAACTAAACCACCTTGGCAGGTGATCTCACTGTCCTCTCCCTACGTGGGACCCTAGGGTTGTAAATCTCCCTGGCAACGCAGTATATGACTCCCAGGGATGAATCTGGACCTGGCATAGTGGGATTGAGAACATCTTCTTGACTAAAAGGGGGATGTGAGATTTCAAATGGAGTCGAGAGGTCACTCTGGTGGACATTCTTACGCACTATATAGATAACACTTTTTAGGTTTTAATGTATTGGGATAGCTAGAAGTGAATACCTGAAACTACCAAACTCCAACCCAGTAGCCTTGACTCTTGAAGATGATTGCATAACAATGTAGATTACAAGGGGTGACAGTGTGATTGTGAAAACTTTGTGGATCGCACTCCTTTTATCCAGCGTATGGATGGATGAGTAGAAAAATGGGGACAAAAAATAAATGAAAAATAGGGTGGGATGGGGGGGAAGATTTGGATGTTCTTTTTTATTTTTGCATTTTATTCTTATTCTGATTCTGGTATAAGGAAAATGTTCAAAAATAGATTGGGGTGATGAATGCACAACTATATGACGGTACTGTGAACAGTTGATGTACACCATGGATGATTGTATGGTATGTGAATATATCTCAATAAAACTGAATTTAAAAAATTCACACTAAAAAAAAATATAAAGGAAATAAAATAGCAAATAGAAAGCAAAAAATGAACATAGCAATTGTTTGAAGATCACGCAAATTTGTATGTAGTAATTGCAAATTTCTCAGACACACAATTGTAATTAAAAAGAGTTTGCCAAGGTTACCTGATACAAGAACAGAGTAAAAATTAAACAAATGAATCATGTTCCCATCCATTGGCAACAAACAAGTTAACTACATAAAGTTTAAAAAGTCATTTACATTTACTATGTCATCATAAAACATCAACTGTCCAGAAAAATGAAAGATATGCAAGTCATGTACAACAAAATTCACAAAATATCATTGAGTGGAATTAAATTAGATTATCAAAAATGGACAGACCAGAATACTCAATAATTTAAAGATGTGCCTTTCCATAACTTAACATATAAAATGATAACCCAATTTTATTGCAACAGGTTTTGTATTTTTATGTGGGTTCTGTATCCATAAACAAATTGATTATGTATTTATGTGGACCTGCAAGGGTCAAGAACAGACAAGAAAATCTTGAAGAAGAAATAAAAGGAGCAGTTACATATTCTAAAATTGTAGTAATTAAGACAGCATAATAGATGCAAAGGTAGAGAAATGGACCAAGTTTACCAGACTGCAGTGCAGGATCACACTCTTATGTAAATAGTCATCTGAGTATGAAAATAGTGATTGTGGTACAATATGTTCTTCCTATAAATGGAGCTAGATCCACTGGATATTCACACCCAAAATAGAATATTTTGATCTACATTACAATAAGAACTTTTGTTCAACAAAAGTCAGCTTTAAAAGAATGAAAATCAAAGCTACTGAATGAGAAAAATTTATATATATGTATAAAGGGTACATATCCAAAATGTGAAAAGAACTTCTACAGTCCAATAAGTAAAAAGACTTAAGAAAGTAAATTTGTATTACATTTTTAGAAAACTGTTTGACATCCTCTACTAAAGCTGAAAATATTCAAACCCTATGACCCAGACATTTCACTCCTATATATATACCATTATATGTTTAAAAAGACATGTGCAAGAATGTTATACTTAGTAACCCTAAAATTGCAACAATGAAACAATCAAAATTTCTCTCAATTTTCAAATGGATAAATTATTGCATGTTCATAAAATGAAATACTATATAGCAGAAAGAATGAATAAACTATCACTACACATAGGAAAAGGAATGCATTTTACAAATACAGTGTTGATTAAATGAAGCTTAACATAAAAATTATGTTGTGTATGATTGTGTATGAGTCAGGGTCTTCCAGAGAAACAGAAATTCAATGGGATATATGTGCATGTATATGTGTGTGCATATGTATATATAAATATACATATATATATATGTAAAGAGATGTATTGTAAGGATTGACTCACATGATTGTGGAGGCTAGTAAATCCAAATTTGTAGGGCAGGCAGAAGGCTGGAAATTCTTATGAAGAAGATATTGAATTCTTGATTCTAAATTCCCTAGGTTGGGAACTCAGGATAGAGTGGAGTAGGTTGTCTTGAGGCAGAGCATCTTCTGATCTCTGTAACCCAACGTTCTTGCCCTTAAGACCCTCAACTGATCGGATGAAACCCACTCAAATTATGGAGGGTACTCTTCTTTACTTAAAGACAACTGGTTATAGACATCAATCCCTTTGATGACATACCTTCACAGTAACAGCTAAGCCAGTGTTTGACCAAACAACTGGATACCATAACCTAGCCAAGTTGACACATAAAACTAACCATCACAGATTGCAATAATGTAATGTCCGAAAATAGGCAACATTCCTCTATGTTGTGAATCAGGATAGCTATTATACCTTCTTGGGGTGTAGCTATTGGAAAGGGGACTAGAAAGGGTTCCTGTACTGCTGAAATTGTGTTGTTTGATCAGGGTGTTTGTTATATGGATGTCATATTAGTTTTCTATTGCTGTGTTACAAATTTCCTTAAACTTGTTCACTTAAAACATCATACACTTGATGTGCCAGGAGTCCAGTCATGGCTTAGCTGGATCTGCTGTGCAGGGCCTAATAAGACTGCAATCAAGTGTAAACTGGACTGTGTTCTTTTCTGGAGCTTCGGGTCCTCTTCCTAGACCATGTGGATGTTGACAAAATTCAGTTCCTTGCAGATGTAAGTCTGAGGTCTCTGCTTTCTTCCTGGTTGTCAACTCTCAGATTCTGTCATGATATGGCTATTTCCTTCTTTAGGGCCAACAGGAGAATCCCTCTAACTTAAAATCTCTCCCTTCAGAGAAGACCTGGATCCTCTTTAAAAGGCTCATCTGATTAGGTAGGTCCCACTCAGGATAACCTCCCTTTCAATTAACACAAAGTCAACTGATTAGGAACCTTAATTATATCACTTTGCCTTATAACATAACCTAATCTAGGGAGTGAATCCCATCACATTGACAAGTCTGAATCATACTCACAGGGAGGGGATTATACAAGGCATGTTCACCAAAGGTGGGGACCTTGGAGCTAGCTTACACTCTGCCTAACACAGTTGTGTTCACTTTGTGAAAATTCATCAAGCTGTTTGTTTTGTGCAGATTTCTATATGTCTGTTTTATGCACATTTCTGTATGTATGTTTTACAAAAGAAAAATTGAAGAGTGGAAAACAGACAAGACAGAAATTAAAGAATGAAATGTATGTTTTAGGATAACACTGAGTATATACTCACAAAACAAAACAAGAAATACCTGATACTAGCGATATTAGAATGAGGAAAATATGCAGAAAGGGATCTTTAGGAAAGCAGCAGTTGTAGGGTGACTAAGTTTTGAGGCAGTTTTTTATTACATTCAGAATCATGTTGTTTGCCTTCTTATAAAATGGATAGGAACTTGAGAGTATAGAAAATTAAAGGAAGTAAGTGGTTGCATCTGCATCTGCTTAAATGAAGTATAAATACCTGGAGCAAGTATTAATCACTGAGGAAACCAAAAGTGTAGAGAGTTTCAAGAAGGCAAATTAAGTAAGAGGAATCAAATTCTTCACAGAAGCCAGGAATTATGCAGTCTTAAGAAAAGACATTTAATTTGGCTACCAGACTTCATTGAAAACCTTTGCAATGTCAGATTCAATAGGGTGGTGAAAAAAAAAAACAAAATTAATAAATTCTGAAGTTTATGTTTGTAGAGGAAGACAAAGAGTTAAATACTTAGATGTTCACACTTCTACCATTTACACAGTATAGTTTTTAAAGAAATATGGAAAAACAATCAAAGTGAGGCATTAAATCATGGTATACTGTTAAATGGAATACTATACAGTATTATACAGTAAATTTAAGATATTATTTTGCAAAAATATTGTAGCTGTTGCAGAAACAGGTATAGTACATACAGTCCATATATTTAAGAATTTTAGTCATGAATAAAAGTAATAAATTGTATAGCATGGGGAAAATATTTTTATTTTATAACTGTATTCTCTTAAAATTGTTTTTAAATAATAAGTGAGTATCATTTAAGGGAGAAATTAATAAATCTGTATAAAACCTAAAATTGCAGACAACAGAAGATAGATTTAGAGCTCTTAAAAACTGAGAAGAGTTAGAAAAAATTGTCTCAGAGAATAAGCTAAACAAACTTTGTCGTGAGCCAAAGAAGACATCTTTGAGGTCTTTAGAACAGAGAAAGCAGTGGAGAGCTAACTCTGTCATTCAACCATTAAGAAAATGCCTGTATAACATTTAGAAATAGAAGAAAATGCAGATGTAGGGAAAACATGTGCCTCCCATGTGTAGATATTCTTAACTTCAAAAATGCTTTCTTCAGAAATATCTGTTCTTTCTGCAACGGCCAACTGAGGAAACTGAAGCACTGTTTTGTACATGTAAGTTTTAGGTGACATTTTCTAAATTATAAAGATCAATATACTCCACAAACGTTACCTTAACCTTACACCTTATTTTTTTGTCTACATTGTGACAATTTGAATCACCTTACAGAAGAATGACCATTGTCACTCTAATTTTCTACTCTGATCTTTCTTGCTTATAATAGGGTCACATTGCCACACATTCTATAATATCAATAACCTGTAAGTATGATGGCTTCAGTGCCCATAAAGGGATTTCTCATGAAGTTTCAAAGACTGGCTTAAGAATTCCTTTGAAAAATCAAACAGTCATTTTTAACTTTTCTGGAGCTTTATTTTATTCTCCATCCTCGTGATACCAGGAATTGAAGTTTAACTGAATCTGAATATTAAAAATAAGTCATAGATCAACCTTTTGTTTAAATTATTTTTGGTAAATAGGGATTGAGTGGTAAATGCATATTGAGTATGTGGATGAGAATGATTAATGCTTTAGCTAATCAGAGTATATTAACAAATGTCTGGCTTATATGTGGCCAGGGAATTGCTGTAGCTTTGAATACTTTTGCATGAATAAGTATTTAAAATAAGGAACTTCTATAAAATGCATTTAAGAATGACCTATCAGGAAAACAAAAATGATTGTTTTAGTTGCCTTTCTGCTAAACCAAATACCATGCAATGGGTTGGCTTAAACAAGGGGAATTTATTGACTCACAGTTTTAAGGCTAGAAGTCCAAAATCAAGGTGTCATCAAGGTGATGCTTTCTTCCAGAAAACAGTGGCTTTCTGGGGCTGGCTGCCAGTGAAACCTGGTCCTTGGCTTATCTGTCAAATGTCAGTGCATGTGTCAGCCTCTCTTGCTTCTCAGTTCCATTGACTTCCAGCTTCTGGCTGCTCTCTTTGTGGCTTTTTCTTTCTGTGGCCTTCCCTATAAAGCCTTCAATATTAAGATTAAGACCTATGCAGATTCAGCTGGGCCATACCTTAACTGAAGTGATCTCATCAAAAGGTCTTATTTCCAATAGGTTCACAGCCACAGGAATTACTTAAGTTTAAGAAAATGTTTTTCTGGGGTACATAGCTGCTAGCTGCTACAATGGCCTATGGCAGCACAATCTTTAATATTTACTTTGGTTGCTAAAAATAATAAAATAATGACTTTGATTGAGCTACTTCTTTATGTAGGAAAAGAAAATAACAGTTCAAAGTGAAAACTAGATTTTTCTTTATCCATCATTTTGTAGCTAAAATCAACTCAATAATTAAATAGGGATTGATGAAAGGAAAATAGGATGCTTCTTTCTTCTAATCAGAATCACTTGATTGATTAAGGACTTGTAATGAGTGATAAACCTTTCATCTCTAGGTCACTAGTCTGAATGCCATTAAGATTAATCGTGAGTAAAAGTTGCTGTAATTTGATGGATATTCAGTGAAAATGTCCATGAGAATTTGCTAGAGGTCTGATTGTAAGTCCTGGAAAGCAAATGATCATATCCCACAGCCATACTCATGGAAGTTGTTAATTTAATGCATCACCCTTTAATAAATAAGTCTTTTGGACAAAAGTAGTCCCACTAGAAATTATCTTAGGGATTTATTCACTAGCACATCTTGTTGCATGAATAAACACATGCCTTGCCTTGATGTGAATAGAATTTAAAAGTATTTTCATTGAAAAAAAACTAATCTAATAAAATGTGCACAATACATTATTAAAAGCAATTGATGAATGTTTCCATTCTATTTTTTTCATATACTAGATTAGGAGATAGCTTAATGGGAAGTTTACCACCATTTACTCTACAATTAAAAGTACCAGGGCAAGCTAAGCAACTTAACATCTCCATTTAACCTCTGCTTTCTACCTAAAAGTTGAACATTTATCAACCATCACAGACTTGGCTCTTTGAGTTGCCTAGTGTGAGCATCTGTATTCAAACATATGCTGTGGATAACTACTAAGATATTTTAGCCAGTTTGGTTTAGCAGCTGTTCTGTAAAAGTGAGATGATTAATTTAATAAACAACTATCCTTGACTCTGATACTTTTCCCCTAGAGTATGCCAACTTCAGTCAGAAATGCAGCCTAAAAAAGAGTTCACTGCTTGTGAAACATAAAGACAGGGCAATGATTTATTCAGAAGACCATCTACCAGGCGTGACAAGCACTCACTGTCCCACACAAGTCAACACTGCCACTTTAAAGAGAACAGATGGCTTTGATGCACCACTAACAAAGTAGGAATTCAGCACAGAATGAAAATTCTCTACATTTTTGAACACATCTTGTCACAACGAAATTATAAAAAGAACTTGCCAAAATGCAACTTGCCAAAATACAAGAAATATGAACTTTGGCCCTGCTCCCAGAAAAATACAGCATAGGTTAAAAATTATTTTAAATAATGGATGAGGGCAAACTAAGATATTTGTGATTTCCTGTATTATGCTGAATAGATAGTCTCAAAATTCTTTGAGATTGTTAACTACAAAGCTATCAATACAAGGCAAAATTCTACATTAAATTTTATGATGATCAATGTTAGCTCATTCATAAAATCTTCAGTATTTAGTTAGATATTTTTCCTGTTTGCTAATGCTGCCCTTTTACAAAACACCAGAAATTTATTGGCTTTTATAAAGAGTGGTTATTTGGTTACAAAATTATAGTCTTAAGGCCATAAAGTGTCCAAAGTAAGGCATCAACAAAGGGTACCTTCACTGGAGAAAGGCCATTGGAATCCAGAAAACCTCTGTCAGCTGGGAAGGGATGTGGCTGGCATCTGCTTGCTCCCAGGGTGTGTATCAAAATGGAGTTCTCCAAAGTGCTGTCCTCTCTTAGCTGCAACTGCTCTGCTGTGGGCCTCTGTGGCTCTTTTTAAAGTACTCCAGTGTTCCAATAAAGACCCACCTTGAATGGGTGGAGCAACACCTCCAATGAAATAATTCAATGAAAGGTCTCACCCACAGTTGATTGAGTCACATCTCCATGGAAACACTGAACCAATGGGTTCCAACCTAATCAACACTAATACATCTGCCCCCAGAAGATTGCATCAAAGGATATGGCTTTTTCTGGTGGACATAATATATACAAACCAGCACAGATGTATATATACACACACTAATTGTACGCTTCAGAAAATTCAAAAAGAAGAATAAATGTTGTAAAACATCTTGACTAGTAATATTTTTCTGTGCGTCGTGTATTGATTTGCTTTAGGAGCATACTTACCAGCAATGTCCCAAAAGACTGGTTCTGTCATGATATGCCAGTTAATTTTTATCATATTGTTGCCTTCCATCATATTCAACATATTTGTTCTTACAATATATTCCTAAATTTATGATTGTCCATGTTACTTATTCAGAAAGCATACTTGTTCAGAGTCACAACTGGATCTTAGAAAAATAAATAGATATAGACAACTATGGACTAATTTGGCAAAGAATAATAAACAGCCATTGAAAGAATGAAAAAAATATTTTAATAAGAAATGTTCAGGTTTTTATCTTGTATTGTCAAAAAGGAAGGTTGGTCATTCCAGCTATGGTTTACAACTATGGCATTTAGCTGAACTTGTAATAGTACCAGACATATTTAATGGCTCCTCACTACTCAAAATGTGATACATGGAATACAGACATCAGCATCACCTAGGAATTCCCGAGAACTACATTGTTTCAGGACCCAAACAAGACCCACTAAATCAGAATCTTCATTTTAGCAAGCTAGTCAGGCAATTTATACACACCTTAAATTTTTGGAAGTAGTGCTAAGCCCAATGGTTCTCAATTTTAACTCTACATTAGAAGCATCTGAGGAGCTTTGAAAAAAAGTAGCCATGCCTGGGAACCATTCCCTACCAATCACATCAGCCTGTGACATATACACGAACAATACAGATGAAGTCCATGCTCCCATTGGCATGTACAAATACATTCTAGCATTTGTAACCTAGGTGCACATGAGTCCTGCTCAGGGGGAATGTGGCCAAAAATTATAATTACTGCTCATACCAAAAAGTGTTTTTAAAACTAGGATTTCAAAAACTAAACAGCTTTGTTAATATATGAAGCTTTGTTTGATTTGGGTCGTGAAGATTTTTATTGAACAAAGCACTCTGAAAAGCTCTCTTGTTCTCTGTTTAACAATAAAAAGAAAAACAATTCAGATCACTGAGCCATAAATTAATCTGCCTGCCATTGTTTCTCCAGGCCATATCTCTATCAGTATCTGAAAGCATGTTTTGGTAAAACCTTAAAACATGTTTTTCCTCTCTATTTGCCATTGCTCTACTGAAGGTCACTGCAGAGTAAACACACAGACTAAGCCGTCTTCATAGAGTTGGATAAGTAAGCTGCCAGAAAAACAAAATAGAACAGAACAAAACAAAACCTCCTAAGCATCAAGCATTCAAAGAAGAGGCCTGAAATATATTTAGAAAAGTAAGAAATATCTTGATTTTTAACAGCAATAAATTGTGCGGATTCATAGAAATCTGAAATATAGTGCTTAATAAAATAAAAAGGCCATCTGCCATAGAAGCAATGCCATAGTCTTTGAAATCCAACTAGAATTGTTCATGCAGCATTAAATAAATTATAAACCCATTTGTGGCTGGCATTCTGGGACACTAATGCAGACAACATTATGCTTAAAATAGGTAAATTGCTACATTTAAATGTCAGTATAAATATGAATATGCATGCATGTTTATAAGCATATGTATTACATATATACATACCCAGACACACACAAACATGTGTATATCATATGTTTTTGCAAGCAGGAGCAGCAATTCACCTGTAATTTGGAAAGTAAATTATATAATCCAAGAATTTGTCTATAGATAAGCCCTTAATGTTTGTGTACCCATCTAAAGCACATTCTTTTCTCACTTGAATCAGTGACCCATTTAACATAGCAATCACTTTATGCAGATGTTTATGGTAGTTAGAACTCCTCCTGGGTAAAGAGGAAAGTAGATTTTTAAGCATCTCTGTACTACTGAAATTTTCAGGAGCAGGATATTCTTAGTCCTGACAAATGCAAGAATACAGTCATAACCTCTGCAATGAAATAATAGAGGGTCTTG
Source organism: Choloepus didactylus (assembly GCF_015220235.1). Lineage (NCBI taxonomy): Eukaryota > Metazoa > Chordata > Mammalia > Pilosa > Megalonychidae > Choloepus > Choloepus didactylus. Next base: position 30,573,768 of record NC_051307.1, read on the forward strand.
TCACCTCAACCTTTATAGACCTGTTCTTCATTTCATACCAACATCACTATTCCATCAGTGCCTTTTCACCATTCCTGCATCCTAGGTAATATTTGGTGACTTAAGTTTTGGTTGTAAATATTGCCTTGTCTGGGGTGAGTGTTCCCTTCAATGAGATAAACTGAGTGGGCTGGGTCAGACAAATTGCTGACAAACCTTCCTAATCTCTACCGCAACACAAGTCACATAGGAACTGACAGAGCTCTCCAAATCCAGAATTTATTTATTCCTTTGTCAGGAAGTGTTGATTTAGTACAGAACCAAACTTTCTCATGTATCTTTAAATAGGTTGGAGTCAAAAGATGGGAAGATAATAGATACCGATCTTCCAAAGCCAGGGATTAAATGATGTATTTATGACAGAAAAAGCCTTTAGAATTAAGTAGCCTTTAAGTGAGAGACAAAGGTGTAGTGATAAAGTTTAAAGAGCTAGAAAGGACATGTGATTTACTGCATCTCCCACATACAAAATGCAAGGTTATTTGATTAAAACCTGACATAATTAAAATACAGAATTTATCAAAACAATGAATGAATGTATTACTTATGCAGAATTTTCCACTTATCAGAATATGATGATGGTTATATTCTTTGTCATTTCATTAAGCATATGTCATTAAAGAAAATTATGGCAAGACTCTAAACTCCTTAAAGGCGATATCTTATTTTAGGTCATACTATGTCTAGATCCAGGCATCTTGTCTAGAGCAGAATAAGCACTCACTAAATATTTACTGAATATTGTATCCTTAGGCTTAGTTAATATTATGAATTCTGTATTAGCTTTGGACAAGTCCCGCGAATAAAACCATTATGTTTATTTATCTCCTAGACTTTAAGTCAACAAAGAGAATTTACATCTTTAGAATTCTGTAAGAGCTGCATAGTGTAATTGTACAGTGAATGGCAATATCATACTTGCACTCATCATAAATGATCTGATTCTCAATTTACCCACCAAAAAGAGAACAATGTAGTTCACAAACATTATTTAATGAACTGCCAAGCTGGCAGGCTCCTTTGTTAACCTGAATTTTATTTGCCAATGTTCTTCCAGGCAAACGCAAGTCTCATTATATCAGTAAACATAGTTAAAACCCAACACTTTGAAAAAGGCTATACTCACAGAGAAAAGGAATGAGAACCAGGAAGTAAATTTGGAAGCCAATAACAAGCAAAATAAACTAGTAAGATGAGATATCAGAACAATAGTGTATACAACATTTAGAAACAATTGTACTTACTTCTTTATTTTTGGTCATTTACTCTACTTTGAAATTCCCTTTGGTTAAAAGCAATAGCTGCAAAGAAAATGTATTGATTTTACTCTTTTAATATTCATTATTATGCATAAATGTTGTTACAAAATGTATCTCTTGGCAAAAATGTTTAAAACTGTCAGAATCAATTATTTTTTCAATCACAGGTATATTTCTATGATTAGAAAAAATAAGTGGCAGTAGACCGAAAAAAAAAACATTTTTGACTTGAAAGCCCATTTGCATTCTTTGAGGAAATGGTGCTATTAGAATCTCAGGTGAAATCTAAACCCTTACACCATTCTGAAGAGCACAATAAATAAATTACACTCGGTTTTACATTTGCCAATAAAGTTTCTGGGTTTTAATATTATGAATAACAGATACAACATGTTCTAACTTTCAGGGCAATAGTGTCTAAAATCTGAATGCTCAATTCTTAAATGTCATTTGTGTGTGTGTGTGTGTGTGTGTGTATGTGTATGCTTTGATGCATGTCAATGACTCCTTAGTATACTGCTAGGGATCTGGTTAACGAAGTAGGCACTGTGCTATACTGTAAGATGCCCCTTTGCTTCACTAATTGTTGCTTTGGTGCTTTCTGAAGAATATCTGCTATGTGTTGCTAAGCTAGAGAGAGTCACCCCACCATACACACAGTGGAACCAGGGGACAAGCCTTCATGTCACTTTCCGCTACAAGGTTATATTTACTCTTGGGAATTGTGTTAAACTCTTTGGCAAGCACAAGAACTATCAAAAGAAGGTGAGTTTAACTCTATGATAATGCCTCCTTCATTACCATATCTTAGATTTATAAAACATCATTTTGCTAATGTGTTTTCTATAAAGGTCACTTTTAGTTGAAAAAAATTAATTTTAAATAGGTTTGATTCAATATATATGTTTTTGGAAAACAACTGCTTAACTTTATCACCAATATCTTTCAATAAACTATACATGGATAGAGGTTCCTTGAACTCACTACTGTATTCTATCATATCACAACATGACTTTTTATTTCTACAGGTTTTTTTTTTTTTTTTGGTTAGTTCATATGTTTATCTGCAGTAACATATATTTCTGAAATTATTCCTGATTTTTCATCCCTATTGCCACCTTAGTTTTGAGAATGTATTCTACTTTATCATTGGTAGGTTCTAGCAATTGCCATCATGTGTATATCCCTAGGAAAGGATGCATTTTCCATACTCAGACCCTTCTACACATTCCCACCCTCTTCTACACTTACCACTGTACAGTATAGGAATAATTCTTTGATAGTAAGATTCCAAGTTAGATTCTATGGTGAGGTATATTTAAAAAGCCATTATTCTTCAGTTGGTTCTACAAATAGGTACATGAAAATTTGTTGGCCTTAGGTGTACTGTTTTGCTGTTTCCAAATGAGCAAATTACTCTGGTTCTATGGCTCTTGAGATAATAAATCAGTGTTTGTAGATCTTGGATCTCTGAACCCTTCCAAAATATTTTGTAAGCTTCTAATTCCCTTTATTTTTCCTGACATACACAAGGTCTGTTTAATATTGAAACATAACAGTGAGATCTAATAACTAATTTTCCTTCACATTAACATGAAGTATGCTTCAGTTGTGTTTACTATCTATCTGCTTTTTCTATGTATGACCCAAGGTTCTAGACAAATAGTAAAATCATAAATGCTTGTAATAGCATGCTTAAATTCATTTCTTCCAGCCCAAGTTCCAACTGAGTTGATAATATAACAAATATCAGAATCCAAAATAAGTAAATCAACATATATAGAGTTTCAAAGAAAATTACTAAGAACTCATTTCATGACTCTTGAACTACTCTCTAATTTAAATAAAAACATAATCAGAGGGGATGAGTGTTTTGAGTAGGATATTTTGGGAGACTATGCCATGAGTTCCAGCTTATCTCCCATGAGAGAACAGGGATTCCCACCTTCAGCTCAATTGTTAAAGGATAGGAGGCTTCTCCAGAGCTTCAGTAGCTGTATCTGCAGTTTGATCACTCGGTCTGTGGGATGCTGTTGGGCAGAGAGAAGAGAGTGCTAGTTCCCTCTGACTGACCAGATTCTCTAAAGTGTATTGGGGCATGATAGTGCCATTTAGAAGTGAGCAATGCAATCTCATGGGTGTTTGCTTTGTATTCTGTCCAGGAAAATTGCCTGGATGAGTGGGAGTGCTCAGTTGAAAGAAGTAGCAGGTAACTGCTAGCTGCCTAAGGTTAAGAAGTGTGTTTCAAGTTATTAAAGATGCAGAGATGTGTCCACTCCAATTGAGATAATGGTAGGAGAAAGGGCATAGGTGGGAAGCTTCCAAAGAAATATTTGCCAGACTCAAAGAAAGTGAAGCCAGCTAATAATTGTATTCGTTCAAATGAGATCTTTCTTATGATCATATCAATCCATGCCCATACTTGCCCAACTCTGGAAGGCCCATAACTGTGTTGTTGTTTTGCAGAGGATTTGGGGCTCTGTCTCATTCAGAAGGCTCCCAGCCTCAAAAGGCCCTGGTCTCAAAGGGAAGAAAGATTTGATATCAATCAGGTTCATAGTATTGATTATCAGCTAGGACTGGACATTGGGTTTTCTGACATTAGATGTGTTGAGTCTCTGAGACACCATATATGTGTCTGTTTCATATGAAAGAACAGAAAAGCAATGGGATCTAAAAAAGGTTTCTATTCAGAAGAAAGACAGATTATTTCCACCAAGCATTGTTTAAAGAGATGATGGGAGAAAATGTTAAGCTGGATTTGGATCACAATTAATGCATCATGCAGGTACAAGTTAATTACATATTTGAAAGCTGTGATGATGAAGAGTAACATTGAAAAAGATTGTGCAAGAAACATATCCAGATAATCATCATAATTTGCTGTTGTATCTTGATTTTATCCAAATGCTTTGTCTTCATAAGAGGAGAATTTAATCAGTTATATTCAAAGGGAGTAACTCCCTGAAAGCAGAATGGGTGACTTCTCTCAATGTCATCCTGATAGGAGGAGCTCCCAAAACATAATTTTGAAAGAGAATGATAAACCAGTGTCTTTGGGATCAAATAGACACAGCCCCAAGTAATGAAAGGCAGAATAGTTAACTTTATCTTAGAGTGTCACTTTCCTAAACTTTTGATTCAAAAAGAAGGACAGAGAGAGAAGAAAGAAAATATTATCTATCTCATAAGACACGTGGTAGATTGAACCATGTCCCCCACAAACACATGGTCAAGTCCTAACCTCTGGTCCTGTGAGTGTGAACTCATTTGTAAATGGGATCTTCAAAGATCCTATTAACATGAAGCCAAACTGAAGTCTTAATCCACTATTATGGAACTCCTTATAAGCAAAGGAAATTTGGACATGGAAATAGAAGCCACAGGAGGAGACAGAAAGAGGCAGATCACCATGTGATGGAGGTGGAGATTGATTGCCAGAAAGCCTCTAGCAGAATGCTACTGACTTCGTGGAGGGCGTGGCATGCCAAAATCTTGATGTTGGACTTCTAGCCTCCAAAACTGTGAGCCAATAAATTGCTCTCATTGGAGCCAACCTGTCTATGGTCTTTGTTATAGAAGCCCTGACAAACTAAGACATGGTATTATCATGACAGTTAAATTAGGTAACCTTAATAAAATTCTTAAAATAAAAATAAAATTGAATTTATTTCTTCCTTATCCTCCTTTCACGTAGGAACAGATAGACACTGTAGTTTCCTCCAATGTGAAAGGAATAAATTGCCTTCTTGTGCAGTTTAACATTTAGATAGGGAGTACATCACCATTTATCTCTAACTCATAGAAAACAAAATACTCTAATTAACTATATGTTGAGTTAACTCGATGAGAATTAGGCTACAACCATTTCATATATTGTAAATTTTAAAAGGGTTGCCATATAAAATTAAGATAGACTTAAAACAAAATTGAACCTAAATTAATAATTTTAATCTGTTAAAAAATTTTAGTTCATGACCTGAAAACATAATTTCTGTTTTACTAGACATATTAATATAGATACTAGATTTAATATCAAGCCTTCCATAACAATTATTTTGGTGTTCCCTAAATCTTAAATTTGTGTTTTTCCATATTTCTTTTTTCCCTAGCAGACAGAACTGAGAACAGTGTTTTTCTCCTAATTATTTGCAAAGGAGACTACCAAATAGCAAAAGCCTTAAAAATCTGCATTTAAAATATAACCTTTACTTATAAACTCTAAAGCCTCTTTCTTAAAACATTAATGGGAATCCTGCTTTAGAGCTCAGCTGAATGACTTACTCCTGCTTAGAAAGTTATTGATTAACTCAGACAACACAGTGTTCTTTTAATCTCGAAGTTTCCTCTGAAATCACCATTTCTCCTCGGAAGGCTGAAGCAGCATTTTGAGATTGGGTGGGTTTAAACATTGATTCTTGGCACTGGCAACTGAGGTCAGCTTTTAATTTTTCTTACCTTGGTCTTTTACTATAGAACATAATCCATAGCCCCATGGGGTTGAGATTGGGGAGGGGGATTTGCAGAGCCAGGATACACCTTCTAAGTAACATTCTGGATTATTTCCAGTTGCTCCAGCATGAACTTTAAATAAATTCATAAGAATACATATGGGTTCAAGTTTTCTCAGTTTAGGAGGAGAAGTAAAGTTGCTCATTCAGTCATTTTAGGGCATGTGTTCTGTTCTTATCTTTTGCAGGTGCAAGGAAAAGGCACAGTAGAGAGCCCCAGGACAGGTATACAGCTAAAATACCATGGGAACCCCCCAGTAGAGACATCAGTACTATTGGCACGGAGGGTATGGGGTCAGAAGATGTTGATGAAATCCTTGATCACTCTCCTTTCCTTATTTAGCTCCTCATAGCATATCTTCCAGGTATTGAGTGTTTAACAGACCCTGAATGAAGGATCAGGGCTACTTTTATTAATAAAGCAAAGCTTCTTTCTCTAGGGCAGTCTTAAAATCATGGTCTACTGGCTTTGTTACCCAATTTGTAAAATGGGGGGGAGGTCATCAGAATTCTTAGTCCCTAGGTTAATTGTGAGGATTAAATCAGGTGATCCATGTAAAATGTTTTCTATACTGTCAAGCACTATATAAATATTTGGTGTCTATTCTCTCAGTGTGGTAAGAGACCTTAGGATATTCCCTGATTGATCAATGAATGAAGATCCTGCCAACACTCAATCACTAAACTTCAAGCTTAATACACTTTATTTGGTTATTAGTATCTAAAAACAAAATTTGATGTGTTTGACTTAGCATTTTCATAAATTGAAAGAATGTAAAATTTTGGCACAAGGGTCAGGCATCTTGTATACTGCCTCAGACCCATCATTATGAACATTGGTGAGCAACGATTGTGTAATACTGCAGATATAGATAGCAAGAAAGCTGGGACAAATCTGTGTTGATTCCGGTTCCTTTTCAAAAGAGATCACAAATGGAATTTTTTGCTTTTAATAGTCATTCTTATAAAATGGGCTGCAAATATTGGAAGGAAAATCCATTATCTCATCACACTCCTTTTATCTAGTGTGTGGATGGATGAGTAGAAAAACGGGGTTAAAAACTAAGTGACAAATAGGGTGGGATGGGGGGGATGGTTTGGGTGTTCTTTTTTCACTTTTATTTTTTACTCTTATTCTGATTCTTTCTGTTGTAAGGAAAATGTTCAGAAATAGATTGTGGTGATGAACCTATAACTATATGACAGTACTGTGAGCAGTTGATTGTATACCATGGATGATTGTATGGTATATTTCAATAAAACTGAATTAAAAAAAAATCCAGTATCTCTATGTTTGATGATTAATGGACAGTTTATACCATTGGATCCACTTCTGCACACATATACACACCAAACTTAGCATGCAATTTATTTTCTTAAATCAGATGATTCAAGTTAAAAGCTGTATTGGTCAGATAGATGAGGTTCTATAACAAACCATCCAAAATCTCAATGGATTCACATAATTAAAGTTTATTTCTCATTCATACAAAACCTACTGTGGCTATTCTTGGGCAGAAAATCTTCCTGGGCCACTCTTCTTCAAAGAATGAATTAGAGAATCAAAATCCCTCTATTTGTCAGCTCTGCGGCCACCTTGGCTCTTATCAACTTCCACTTAATCCACAACACCCTGCCACCAAAAACTAAGGGATAAAGTGGAAGAAAGTATGAAATATTTTAGATCCAGGCCTGGATGTACAGTAGAATACTTCTGCCTATATTCCACTGCCCAGTATTGCCTCCTGGCCACACCTAGTTGACATAGGACTAAGGAAATGAAGTTCTTTTCCTCTGTTCAGGAGCAAAATGAAATGGTCCAATGAAATTAAAGCATTGCTTCTAGCATTACTATGAGCATATATGAATTTTTAGAAAAGTTCATTCTATTTGTCTTTATCAAATAGATACATTTGATGAATGAGATCTTTGATAATGAGACATTCTCTAAATAAATATCTCACATTTCTTTATTACATATTTATTTATACAATGTAATAAAGACAATAACTAGAATTTGTGATTATAAGATGCCTTTATCAAATGTTAATTTTAGGCTTAAACAAGAAGTAGGGAATTCAGATTACTAAAAGTAAATTGCTACATAGCTCTTTATTCACAATTTTATTAGAATGCACCAGAAAGTGATAAAATGATATCCTCTAAATATCTTTTCCCACCTACACTTAATCTTGAAAACAAGACTTGTATACCAGTACTCAGCTGCTTTCATCTAGCTAATATAATCTCATTTTGTTTTATTGAAATTGAAAAGAATACAATAGCAAAGAAAACCTCTTTCTTTTCCTTTTCAGTTATAACAGATTTGAATGAACATTGCATTCAATCTGTTTTGTGGTGATTTTTCTCCTGACATGGTAAATAAAACACAGTTCATTGTGACCAAGTGATCTAAGTAAAATTTCATAAGCTGAGACGACTTATACAGTAAACACACACATTTTTTCTTGAGTCTTTTTTAAGCTGTTATAGGTCTCTATACCTGACATAGTTCAAGTAAAAGCAACATGGTAAATCACCTATAATTCCACATTTGTCCTATAGTTTATTACTTATGAACTGTTGGACATATGAGGAAGGGTTTTATATATTTGTGATAACACATGATTTGATCAAGTTTGTGTTAGATAACCATTCTTAGCATCAAAATCACAGCAATGAAGCTATGTATTATATTTTCTGACTTAGACTCTGCTTAAAAAAGTACGGGAAAATATATTCCATGTTTTTTCTAAAAAAATGTTATCATGATAGAAAATTATTTGGCCTATGGTACTTAAATATTTAATAATTAAAAAAATAGTCAAGTATGTTTATGTGTAATAGATATATGGTTTGATAGTCTTGTGATGTGATGACTAGTTCATTAAAATTTTTTGGCAGAATTAAATCTAATACATTTTCTTTGTATTGTTGGCTTTGTGCTTAATCACAGAAAAATTCTAATTTCTCCCGAGTTATTATCTGTCTGTTAATCTAGTCAAGAAATTGGAACATTTGCTTTGTATTATAATAGAAGCATGCATAACAGAGAATGGAAAGATAACAATGAATTCCTAATCTTAACGTAACTGTATTTTAGTATTATCTTCTAGAAGAGTCTAGGAATAACTTTAAATATTAGTAGCAGTATCAGTACAATAACTTTTCCCTTTACATTTTGATGTAATTTCAAACTTAATGAAAAGTTGCAAGAATAGTATAAATTAGTCCCATACAACACCCTATACAAGTTTTACTAACTGTTGGAATAATGTCCTTTATAGAAAAAATATCTAATCCTGGATCATTCATTGTATTAATCACCTTGTCTCTTAAGTTTTCCTTCAGTCAAAAATAATTCCTAAGTCCTTCCTTGATCATCATGACCTTAAATCTTTGAAGAATATTAGTCTATCATATTGTAAAATGTTCCTCAATTTGAGTTTGTCTAACATTTCCTCGTGGTTAAATTCAGGCTACACATTTTTGGCAGGAATATAACAGAAGTGATGCTCTGTTCTTTTTATTGCATGTCAATCTATCACATTCCTAGGTATATTAGCATTAATCACTTGGTTAAGGTTGTTTTTGCCAACTTTCTCTACTGTAATGGTATACTTTTCCCCTTTAAACTAAATAAGAACTTTGGGGGGAGTACTTTGAGATCATGTAAATATTCCACTGCTCGTTCAACTTTTACATACTAGTTTTAGTACCCATTGATGCTTGTGTTAATTATGACTATGATGATTGCCAAATGGAGATTTTCTAATTCAATTATTCCTCCTACACTTATTTGTTATTCTATTTTGAGGAAAAACTTCAAGATTGTGTGTTAGGCAACAGTTTCTTAGACTTTACAACCAAAGCACAAGTAACAAAAGAAAAAAATAGCTAAAATGGGACCTCATCAAAATTAAAAACATTTGTGAATCAAAGGACTTTATCACAAAAGTGAAAAGACAACCCATTCAGTGAGAGAAAATATTTGGAAACCACATATCCGAAAAGGGTTTAATATCCAGAATATCTAAAGAAATCCTACAACTTAAGAATGGAAAGACAAACAACCCTATTTAAAAATGGGCAAAAGACTTGAATAGACATTTCTCCAAAAAGGATACACAAATGGCTAAAAAGCACATAAAAAAGATGCTCAACATCACTAGCTATTCGGGAAATGAAAATCAAAACCACAATGAAATACTATTTCACACTACTAGAATGGCCGCTATTAAAAAAAAAAAAAAAAAAACAAAACAGAATATTACAAGTGTTAGAGAGGATGCAGAAAAATAGGAACACTCATTCATTGCTGGTGGAAAGGTAAAATAGTGCAGCTGCTGTGGAAGACAGTTTGGCAGTTCTTCAGAAAGCAAAGAATAGAATTACCACATGACCCAATAATCCCTCTATTAGGTGTATATCCAAAAGATTGAAAGCAGGGACTCAAACAGATATTTGCACACCAATGTGCATAGCAGCATTATTCATGATTGAAAAAAGATGGAAGCAACCCAAATGTCTGTCAATCAATGAATGGAGAGACAAAATGTGGTATATTCATATGATGGAATATTATTCAGCCATATAAAAGGAAATAAGTTCTGATGCATGTGACAACAAAGATGACCCTTGAAGACATATGCTGAGTCAAATAAGCCAGTTACAAAAGGAAAAATATTATATGATGTCACTGATATGAACTAATTAGAAAAAGTAAATTTTGAGCTAGAATCTAAAATATAGGTTACCAGCAGCTGGGTTGGGAATAAAGAATAGGGAGGTAATGCTCAATTTGTACAGAATTTCAATTTAGGTTGAATTTAAAGTTTTGGACAGGAATAGTGCTGAATTATATATTTGAATGTGGTTAAAAGGGGAAATTTTAGGTCATATTTTTGTTACTGGAATAAAAATTAAAAGCTAAAACAAAGGACTGTAAAACATAGTAAATCCCATTGTAAACAATGAACTAACTATAGTTAATAGTACAATTTTAAAATTCTGTCATCAATTGTAACAAAAGTGTCACATTAATGCAAGGCATACATGTGAATGCTGTATTTTTTACATGATTTTTCTATAAATGTAATAACTTCTCTAATAAAAAAATGGATTTTTGGATAATGTTGATGGTAGCACAACATTGCGAAGGCAATTAGCAGCACTGAAATTTATATCTGAAGATGATTAAAAGGAAAAATGTTAGATTGTAAATATAGTAACTGAATAAAATAAAAAAAAATACTTGGAAATGTACTATACAGTGAACTTTAAGTTGAACTGTGGACTTTAGTTAGTGGTACAATTATAGAGGTTGCTGTCATCAATTGTAAAGGATGTTTCACACCATTGCAAGTTGTTGATAGTGGCATGTTGGATGTGAGTCCTGTATTTTATGCAAGATTTTGCTGTAAACCCAAAACTTCTCTAATAAAGAAGTAAAAAGATAAAGAAACATTTCATTAAATAATGGACACAAAATTATTTGAAATACTGTTTTATCATATTACTATGTATTGTACAATCTAAAAATGAGGTAGAAGTGTTTAACAATGGTTCATTTCATTATTATACTGAATATTCTTATTGCATATATTATAATTAAATTATAATCAAATTTTATTATTAAAATATTTGTAATATTTGTATTAAAGAACTCCTTTTCTCATTGGTTAGATTGTTCAGAGGAGACAGGAAGCCTGATTACATTGCCTATCTATGTCAGTGAATGTGGCCATGCTAGGCATTCTATCATCTGCTTGCCATATAGAGTATCTCTGTCTCTCAGACACGCACAAACAGCTAGCAGTTTGGGAGAACTAATGACCACTTGAAAAATTTGCATAAACTATGTGAGAAATAAGCAGTGATAACCCTTAACTTGTTCCAGCATAAATTTAGTATCTCAACAATTTATTTTTATCTCCTTCCTAAAAGTTATTTTTGAAAATAAATTAATGGCTATTAAAATGTGAAATTCTGATGGTGAATGTCCACTTAGATTTGGAAATGTAAACCAGGTTGTTCTTTCATTCCACATTTATAATAACAGTATAAACTCCCCAACTGGAGAATATTCTTCATTCTCCAGGATCCAAAGGAAGGAAACAATCCAAAGCTTAATCTAAAGGACTGTTTCCTACTCAAATTTATATCAAGATGATTTTCTATCTGTACTTCAGGAATGGAATCTTTATAAACATAAAATGCCACATTATTGTATTATGTTATCATTTTATAATATGCTAGTCTATGCTCTGGATTAGATAAAATATATAACACAATGATAGTGGACACACAAACACATAAACAGACACCACATACACACATAACACAATATACCAGTGTTATAATCATTTATATATTTTAATTATATAAAATAACTTTTAAATGGTTAGCATGTAATTTTTGTATATTATTTATAGTTTTATCTTTATTTCTTTCATTAACATAATGATTACAATGAAATTCTATTCTATTATTATGTTAACTTATGGTGTGTTGAAGAAAATTGTCCATATTTTAGTTCATGAACTTCTTTTAGGTTTACTTCTTTTGATCAAGAAGATACCCCAATCATTTGTACCAAATATTTGTGTATGTGGTTAATAGCTTACTAAACAAATTAGTGTTAAATTTGCACATATATTAAAACTTCCATTGTGCAGAATGAAAAAATACTGAAACTTACCTACTATTCCTCTCTGATCTAAACTACATTAACAATATTTAAAAGACATGCATTACTTCCTATACTGTTTCCCATAATCAGTGTGCTTAACATTTCAGTCCAAATTGCATTTGCTGCCTATTTCTTCAAATACTGCCGTAAACTCAATGCTTCCAATTTTCTCTTTCCTTCCATTCAATCTTTTCTGGGGCATTTGCATTCAAATAATTCCTAAATCTCTAGCACTCTATTTGAATTTTGATGCTTTAGAACATTTTTTTTTTAAGACTGATATTTGTAAGAATCAACAAAATAAATTACCCAGCTTGTCCAAAGGGAAAATCTCACAGGATATTACCTTTTAAAAGTAATTTATGTAATATGCCTATTAATTTTCATTCAAAAAATAGCAGCCATTATAATAATGTGTCTGGCACACAACTGGCATTTAATAAATATTTGTTAATTAGACAAATATGGATTAGCTTTTACTTTTATAGCTTCCATTTTTAATTTCTTATACACTAGGTACTTGACATTGATTTTTTCAGGTCATCATTTCTATAAGGACTATTCTTTCTCCAGTCTTTTCTTCACTTTTAAATGGAGAAATTGAATTGGAGAGTTGGAATTTGGCTGAGTTACACAGCTGGCAAAACTGCCTGGACTGAAAACCTTCCATAACAACACAATGCCTCACATAGTATTCATCTCTTCAGGCAATAGCTTGATAATTAGGAAAAAATGAATAAACAAAGGAGCTCATTGGATATCCCTCAGATCTTTAACTCTATCAAAGAAAGCTCATGAAAATAAAGCCTGACAGGAGGATCTAAGATGGTGGCATAGAAGGAGTGGAAGCCAAGTAGTTCCCCTGGAACAATTAAAAAAAAAAAACCAGAAACAACTAGTAAATAAGCCAGAATAACTGTGGGGAGACAAACATGACCATCCACTCATCATACACCAGCCTGAATTTGGGAGAATGCCTGAGATCACAGCATAAAATCTGTAAGTAAAAACTGTAGCTCTGGACCTCCAGAAGATGGCAGTTAGGAGAGACAGGGCAAAAAAACACCTCCATGAAAAATACTAGATGAAAGCAAGGAAGTCACCCAGAACACCAGTTCCAGCAATGCACCAGCTGGGCAAGGTCTGTTAAATCCACAGGGACTATGCCCTTGGTGAAACAGGGAGTCTGCATTCTGAAGTGAGTGAGTAAGCCTGCTGAATATCCAGCAGCCACACTGAGGTGTGGGGAAACCGTGGGTTGGCATTTGGAGTTGGACTAGTTCTTTTTAAAAAACCCAAAAGCGGTTGCATATGTAGCAGTGAGAACTGCATAGGAAAGCACAGCAGGAATGGCATCTCCACAACCTGTGAGTACACCTCAGTATCTGGCATGGATGATAGCCTTTCACGCACCCACTGCTAATTGTCTTTGAGTGAGGCAGGCAGAGGTTAGCCAAAAGGGGAAAAAAAGCCACACCCCTTAGAGCCATCTTCCCTGTGGGCTGGGAATGCTACTGCTCATCACTGGCGCCACAGCCCAGAGCTGTGCCAAAAAACCCAGTGTGACCAGAAATGTTTCCAGCAATGCATTCACATGCTACAATATCTGGCATGGACAATAGCCTTTTGCACACCTGCAACTAACTGTCTCAGAGCTAAGAAGGAAGAGCATTGTGAAAAGGGGAAAATAACATGCCCCATTCAGCCATCCTTTCAGCAGGCTGAGAATGCCCCTACATGGCCCTGCAGCCCAGAACTTCCCTTGAGTGTTGGTGTGCAGTTGTGATGTAGCACAGCCTTCCCTCAGCAGAGGCCCTAGAAGGGCATGGCTTAGAAGAGGGACCCACTTGGAAATCCCAGGGACCATATGCCAATACCAAGGACTTGTGGGTCAGTGGCAGAGACAATCTGTGGTGAGACCAAACTGAAGGTTTAGACTCTTGGAACAGCCTTAAATCTCCAGGAACACCTGGGAGATTTGATTGTTAAAGCTGCCCTCACTTCCTAACCACTTAGACACACACCCCACATTCAGGGCAGACAGCACCAAACTCACACGCAAAACTGGTGTGTATCCTACAAGAATCAAACCCCCACACACCACAAAGACAAAGTTGGGGAGAACTGGCTTGAGGGGAATAGGTGGCTTACAGATGCCACCTGCTGGTTAGTTAGAGAAAGTGCATGCCACCAAGCTGTAGATCTGACAAATTAGAGAGAAGTCTTTGAATTAGCATACATATCCTAAAAGAACTCTATCAAGTTAAGCAAATGCCAAGAGACCAAAAACAACAGAAAATTTTAAAGCATATGAAAAAAACCAGATGATATGGAAAATCCAAACCCAAACACCCAAATCAAAAGATCAGAGGAGATGCAGTACTTGGAGCAATTAATCAAAGAACTGTGGCAAACAATGAGACCATGGCACAGAATATAAAGGACATGAAGAAGAGCATGGCACAGAATATAAAAGGACATGAAGAATAGCCTAGAAGAGCATAAAGAAAAAAATTGCAGGAGTAAATAAAAAAAAACAGATGATCTTATGGAAAAAAAGAAACTTGACCAAATTAAAAAGACTCTGTATACTCAAAGTACAAGACTAGAGGAAGCTGAATGATGAATCAGTGACCTGGAGTATGACAAAATGGAAAATGAAAGAACAAAAGAAAGAATGCAGAAAAATAAAAAAAATTGAAATGGACTTCAGGGATATAATAGATAAAATAAAACATCCAAATTTAAAACTCATTGTTGTCCCAGAGGGGAAGAGAAGGGTAAAGGTCTAGAAAGAGTATTCAAAGAAATTGTTGGGGAAAACTTCCCAAACCTTCTACACAATATAAATACACAAAGCATAAATGCCCAGTGAACTCCAAATAGAATAAATCCAAATAAACCCACTCTGAGACATATTCTGATCAGACTGTCAAATACTGAAGAGAAGAAGCAAGTTCTGAAAGCAGCAAGAGAAAAGCAATTCACCACATACAAAGGAAAAAACATAAGACTTAGTAGCGACTCCTCTGCAGCCACCATGGAGGTGAGAAGGCAGTGGCACAATGTATTTAAAATTCTGAGAAAGAAAAATTTCCAACCAATAATTCTTTATCTAGCAAAGCTCTCCTTCAAATTTGAATGAGAGCTTAAATTTTTCACAAATAAATGTTGAGAGATTTTGCTAATAAAAGGCCTGCCATACTTGAGATACTAAAAGGAGCCTTATCAACAGAGAAACAAAGAAAGGACAGATATGGAGAAAGGTTCCATAGTATTAGATGAAAATGCATTTTTTTTAAGCCATATAGTGACCACTGAATATAAGTTTGGCTTTATTATCACATTGCAGAATGGTGACATTATGAAGGAGAAAACATACTTGGTATCACATCCTATTCCATGCTACCATTTCTTTCTCTCTATTTCAAATGGATAACTCAGGTTTATGGTATCGCATTCTTTCTAAAACACTAGAAGTCAGAAGATGAAGATACTTGCCTCATTTTTCTGACTAATTGTAAATGTGGTCATCTCACTTAACTTCTAAGATGACTCTTAGTTTCCTAATGGATAAAACAGGAATTAGACTAAGAATAATTAAAAACTATTAAATTTAAGCCTGAAAATATAGACTTCTTTTGAATATCCAAAGGAATACACTTATACTTTTTGAGACCATTGAAAAACGTGTATTCTCAATTATGTTTTATTGGTTGGTGTAGATTAGATGCTTGTCTGGAGATAGGCATGGAATATATAGAGCAAAGTCATATAGGGAGCAGTGTTGGTGAAAATGTCTATTTATATATGGAGAGACATCTGTTATGGTAGTCATTGAACCACTAAATTTAAGTGGCAATTATTAACTTCTATTTCATACACTGAAACTAAAGAACATTAATTATGGACCCAAGATTTGCTATTTATTGCATAGTTAATGGAAAATACTGAAACATTTTAGCTTCTGAGTTCAGACAGGGGGTTTGGCAAAAAAAAAAAAAAAATCTATTTACTTTCTGTTCCCTAAGCTTGTATAGTTCACAGTGAGAATTCCCATAAAAAAAACACAAAATTATCTCAATGCATTTAGTTCCTTGGTTCAGATAAAAATAATTTGAATAGCAAGGGTTATGCATAGGCATGTTTGTAAATATACAAAGGGGGAAGAAGGGAAGTATTGATCTGTATTCAGATTTATTCTGCAACCTATGTATGGTGAGAATAGTGCAACAGTATCCTCATCTGTAAAATTTATAACATGGCCACTATTTTGTGATATCAAACAAGATGACTATAAATATCTGAAAATTAAATACTATTCTGAAATTTTAAAAAAAATAAGAGGGAAAAATATACCTATTGCAAACTAATTACAGTTAGTAGTATTTTAACATTCTTTCATCAACAGTAACAAATGTACTATACCAATACTATGATTTGACAATGGAGGGGTGGTAGTTAGGGGTATGGAGAGACTTGAGTTTCCTTTTTTTGTCTGTATTTCTTTTCTGGAGTAATAAAAATGTTCTAAAAATTGAAAAAAAAATTAATTGTGGTGATGGATGCACAGCTGTGTGATGGTACTGGGAGCAATTGATTGTTTGATTGTACACTTTGGATCTTTGGATAATTGTATGGTAGGTGAACAATCTCAATAAATAAAAAATTTTAAAATAAAAAATAAGGTCTGTATAAAACATTTTATGCATTCAAATTTAAATATGAATTTAAATGCAAAATGTTAAAACCAAACCAACCTTTCCTGAGAAAAGAACATGATATAAATTTTAAGAAGCTTAGAGAATTCATTTATAAAATGAGAGAGGTAAATCTCAGTGAAATTATCTTCAGTTTCTTTCAAGTATGCCCTTGAAACAATGTATTAATGAAGTATTTCTTGTTTTAGCTTCAGCCAGACCCAATTGACTCTCATCTAATACAGACTTTGAATTCCTCTTCATCTTTACCTTACAAATAAATCAGTGATGTGAAGTGTATTTGATCATAGGAGAAAAATATTTTCACAGCTGTCTGCCTTCTAGTAATTAATACTTGCTTCTTAATATACAAAATACTGAGTCACACATATACATGTTTATAAAATATTTCTTAGGTGAATAATAAATATAATTCTCTTAATATATTGCATTCCTTATTAGTATATTTTCTACTCAAAATGGAATATTTTAATCAAAATTGATATATTAATTCACATGGAGTAGTAAGCAAAGAGCATAGCCTTCTAACACATCTCCCCAAATAACTAATTGCTTATTGTAGAATGATACATTAATATCAAGAAGTAATGTTAAGAAAAATTTTTTATAACAGTTTATAACATTTTGATCCCTTTTCCTTTTTTTGATGAAAATTCAAAAGTTGAAAAAAAGGATATACCATGACAACTCTTTCTCCTACCTCTGATCCCAGTAGCTTAGTTTTCCCAAACCAATGCTATTACTCTTTCATTTTTCTCAGGGATAGATTTTGTCTATGCAAGGATGGATTGATGAGTGGATGGATGAATGGATAGATGATAGAGACAGATACAAATGCATTTATATTTTTATACAGAAAGAAGCACAGTATACATAGTATTCTTCATCTTGCCATTTCCTTTTAACTATAGTTTTGGAGCTCATTTCTTCCAATTTTCTTTATTCTTCCCCTCTATTTTTTTCAAGGGTTGAACACAACTAATCTTTAAATCTCTACTAGTTTGATTTGAGTTCTGTTGCTTTGTTCACACATCATTTCAAACATATATAAATTAGGTAGTATGCTACAGAAAACTTAAATTTTTACAAAAAAAACACATCTCTTCCTTTGGTCTCACACAGAAGTTGAAGTTTTAAAATATAGACAATAACATCCTTTACCCTGTATTCTGATTTACCATAGTCCTAACCAAGTCCATTTCATTCATTTCTCTAATTGAAATCTGATATCTTATTTGCACTTCTTTAACAGTTGCTGTATGGAGTAATACTGACTTTCAGAGCTGAAGAATTCTAACTCTGAGTCTTAGGTGTCACACAGATACCCAATGTTCCAGGGAACTACAAGTTTATACTCAAAAAGCACAGCATCTCAGAATTTGGAAATAATTAAAAGTCAGGAATAGATGTGACTGCTACAAGAGCTTACAATCTAAGAGCCTTTATAATGTGCCTTATTTGAACATTCTGTACTCCTTTTTCACTGATCACTCATTCGCTGTTTGTTTTCTATCCCCTGATATCCTGTGCACTCAAATTCAATTCTCAGAGTTTGCTCATTATATTTAGTTTATATTAGTGAAACCACACAATATGTGTCCTGTTGTTTCTGACCTTTTTCACTCAACCTAATGTCCTCAATGTTCATTCACCTAGTTGCATTCCATAGGACTTCATTCCTTCTTGCTGCTGAGCAATATTCCATTGTATATATACACCATGATGTGCCCTTCCCTTCATCAGTTGACATACCCTTAGACCAACTCCATTCATTGGCAATTGTGAATAATGCTACCATAAACACCAATGGGCAAATTCTTATTTGGGTCCCTGCTTTCTGATCTTCCGTCTTTGTTTAGTATTGGGATTGTAAGATCATATGGCAACACTATAAATAGCCTCCTGTGGACCACCAAACTACCCTCAGATGTCTTTGTAGAATTTGAGCATCAGAGCTACACAAGTTTCAGGAAAAATGAAAAAAAATTTTTTTTCCGGAACTTTTTGAATAACAGCAGAAAGTTCTGTTTCTTTATATTTAATTCATAGGGATTTTTGAGTCTTTTTAAAATATCTCTTTTTTCAATGAATGTTTGGCCTATTTAGTGCTTTAATTTGAACTAAGAGTATTTACAGTAACATATGTTGATATTTAATTGTCTATATCATTCAAAATCTCAGATTTATTTATATGGTGTTCTGGTTTGCTAATGCTACTGTTATGCAAAATACCAGAAATGGATTTGCTTGTATAAAGGGAGTTTATTTGGTTACAAAGTTACAGTCTTAAGAGCATAAAATGTCCAAGGTAAGGCATCAAAAATAGGGTAACTTGACTGGAGAAAGGCCACTGGCATCTTGAAAAACCTCTGTTAGCTGGGAAGGCATATAACTGGCATCTGCTTGCTTACTCCCAGGTTGTGTTTCAAAATGGTGTTTTCCAAAATGTCAGTGTCAGCCTTCAATTGCCAACTTCATAATGTCTCTTTGGCTATAGTATTGTGTTCCTTCTGTTTGTGAACTCTTTCATATGGCTCCAGTGATTTAACTAAGACTCACTCTGAATGGGTAGGGTAACACCTCCATGCAAATTATCCAATCAAAGTTCTTGCCCACAGTTGATTGAATCACATCTCCTTGGGAATACTCAGTCAAAAGGTTCAAACCTAATCAACACTAATACATTTGCCTCCACAAGATTGCATTAAAAAGCATGGCATTTTGGAAGTGACATAATACACACAAACTGGCACATGTAGATTTGACAAAAGTTGTTCCTAAGTTTCTTTAAATATCCAATATACATAACTAGCTATTTTCCCATTATAATGTGTGAGTGTTTGTTGTACATTCCTCCTTGTTTTCAGGATATTTTCTGTTCATTTTATTTTTTATTCAGAGAATTAGATTTCAGATTTAATTCCTATATATGACATATTCTATTTCTGGTATGTTAATTTCTGGGATTTAAATTTTTTCTTCCTTCTCTTCTCTTTCTTTAATATTGTTTTTCTAAACCGTTTATGTTAATTTTAATAAAATTAAATAAATTAAAATGTTATTTTTATTAATATAAAAATTTAGAAATATCAATTGTCTGCCTGATAATCCCTTTAGTTGTCTTGCAGATGAAATTGCATTTTTTATTTCCTTTTTTAATGAATCATAAATTTCATTTCAAAATGTAAACATCACTAAACATTCAAACACATTAAAACAATAAAATTTACAATTTTGTTAATCTTGTTCTTTTTTCATAGGACATCATTACAATACAGAATGTAGACTATACGGAATACACGAAGTTTCATCTGACCAAGCCAAGGCCACTTTGGGAGCTGTACAACTTGCAATACCTCATTGCAGTGATCCTGGAAAGATAACCTGGCCTTTGAAAGCATGGGATGGTGTGGTTAAACAACAACAAAAAAGTTCCTACAGAAAAGGAAAATATGTGCTCAGTGGAAATGGTCTTGTCCCTTGTTTTTTTTTTTTTTTTTGTTTGTTTGTTTTATTTTTTCAAATGGTGAAGATTTTCTATGCTTCTTTTATATCATTAAAGAAAGTAAACTAACATTTAGTAGGGGATATATCTAAAAAATATTTTTACTTAAAGTACATTGTAATCTGTGATGATTACTTTACATGATATTTGATAATTCATTTATCCTACCTTTCACAAACTTTTTTTTAATTGAGATTGTTCCCAAACCATACAATTACTCAAAGATCCAAAGTATACAGTCAATTGTCCATGGTACTATCATACAGCTGTGCATCCATCACCACAATTATTTTTTTTTTTCAATTTTTAGAACATTTTCAATACTCCAAAAAAGAAATAAATACAAAAAAAGGAAACTCAAATCCTCCCATACCCCTAAACCCCCCACTCTATTTTTGACTCATAGTATTGTTATAGATCATTTGTTACTGTTGAAAGAATATTAAAATAATACTAACTGTAGTGCATAGTTTGTAATAGGTATATATTTTTCCTTATATGCCCCTCTATTGTTAACTTCTAGTTACAGTATCATACATTTGTTCTAGCTGATGAAAGATATTTCTAATAATTTTTCAGTTAGTCATGGACAATGCCTACCACAAGATTCACTGTTTTATACATTGCCATCTTTTAACCTCTGTGCTGGTTTGAATGTATTATGTCCCCCCAAATGCCATTATCTTTGATGTAATCTTGTGTGGGAAGACCTACCAGTGTTAATTAGATTGTAATTCTTTGAGTGTTTCCATGGAGATGTGCCCCAACCAACTGTGGATGATGACTCTGATTGGATAATTTCTATGGAGGTGTTGGCCCACCCATTCAGGGAGGGTCTGAATTAAATTACTGGAGCTACATAAATGAGCTGACAAACAGAAGGAACTCAGTGCAGCTGAGAGTGACATTTTGAAGAGGAGCTACAACCAAGAGGGACACTTTGAAGAATGCACAGAAGCTGAGAGAGTAGCTGCAGATGAGAGACAGTTTGAAGATGGTTGTTGAAAGCAGACTTTTGCTCCAGAAAAGCTAAGAGAGGAGAAATGCCCCAAGAACAACTGAGAGTGACATTTTTGAGAAACTACAGCCTAGAGAGAAACATCCTGGGAGAAAGCCATTTTGAACCCAGAACTTTGGAACAGCACAAGCCACGTGCCTTCCCAGCTAACAGAGGTTTTCTGGACACCATTGGCCATCCTCCAGTGAAGGTACCCAATTGCCCATGTGTTACCTTGGACACTTTATGGCCTTAAGACTGTGACTGTGTAACCAAATAACCACCCTTTTATAAAAGCCAATCCATCTCTGGTGTTTTGTATTCCAGCAGCATTAGCAAACTAGAACAACCTCCAACTTTCCTTCTGATGACATACATGACTCTGAGCTTCCCCTTTCTGCCACATTCACACACCATTCAGGACTGTTAGTTATAGTCACATTGTGCTATCATTACCTTCCAAAAATTTAATTTCAACCTAGTTGAGCATTCTGCTCCTAATAAGAAACTGCTCCCCCTTCTTTAGCCTCATTCTATACCATGTTAACTTATAATTCATGTCTATGAGTTTACATATAATTAGTTTATATCAGTGAGAACCTGCAACATTTGTCCTTATGTGTCTGACTTATTTCACTAAATATAGTGCCCTCAAGGTTTCTTCATCAACCCATATTTCTTTAAGATGGTTTTGTTCACACCCCATACATTCTGTCCTAACTAAATAATTGATGTTTCCCTATATAGTCACATATTTATGCATTCATCACTGTCACCACTATCTATATAAGAACATCTCCATTTCTTCCACAAAGGAGGAGGAAGAGTCAAAAATGGTAGAGAGACACAAGAAAAAGAAAAAAAGACAGAGGAAAAAAACATGACAGGTAAGAATCAACAACAACAAAATGACAGCATTAAACTAAGGTAGAATAGAGTCAGACAACATCACCAGTGCCACGAGTCCCATACCCCTCCCTTATGTCCCCCTCTTATGTGCATTTAACTTTGGTATATTGACTTTGTTACACTAAAGGGATCATAATACGATGTTTCTGTTACTTATAGTCTCTAGTTTGCTCTGATTGTATTCTTCCCCCAATACCACCCTATTTTTAACACCTTGCAAAGTTGACATTCATTTGTTCTCCCTCATGTAAAAACATACTTGCACATTTTATCACAATTTTTGAGCACTCTAGGTTTCACTGAGTTATACAGTCCCAGTCTTTACCTTTTCTCTTTCCTTCTGGTGTCCTACATGCTCCTAACCTTCCTCTTTCAACCATACTCACAGTCATCTTTGTTCAGTGTACTTACATTGTTGTGCGGCCATCACCCAAAATTGTGTTCCAAACCTCTCACTCCTGTCTTTTCCGGTCTGTCAGTAGTGCTCCCTTTAGGATTTCCTGTAGAGCAGGTATCTTGTTCACAAACTCTCTCATTGCATGTTTGTCAGAAAATATTTTAAACTCTCCCTCATATTTGAAGGACAATTTTGCCAGATACATATTCTTGGTTGGTAGTTTTTCTCTTTCATTATCTTAAATATATCACACCACTTCCTTCTTGCCTCCATGTTTCTACTCAGAAATCTGCACATAGTCTTATCAAGCTTCCTTTGTATGTGATGGATTGCTATTCTCGCTGCTTTCAGCATTCTCTCTTTGTCTTTGATGCTTGCTGATCTGATTATTAAGTGTCTTGGTGTAAGCCTATTCAGATCTATTCTGCTTTGGGTATGCTGCACTTCTGGGATCTGTAATTTATATCATTCATAAGAGATTGGAAATTTTCATTGATTATTTCCTCTGTTATTGCTTCTGCCCCTTTTCCCTTCTCATCTCCTTCTGGGACACCCATGACATGTACATTCACACTCTTCATGTTTTCATTCAATTCCCTGAGATGTTGCTCATATTTTTCCATTCTTTTCCCTATCTGTTCTTTTGTGTGTAGGATTTCAGGAGTCTTCTTCTCTGATTCCTGAGTGTTTTCTTTGGCCTCTTGAGGTCTGTTGTATGTCTCTATTGTGCCTTTCATCTCTTGTATTGTGTCTTTCATTTCTATCAATTCTGCCAGTTATTTTCTCAATCTTTTGATTTCTAACTTATGTACACCCAGTGTTTTCATTATACCCTTCATCCCTTTTGCCATGTCTTCCCTAAACATTTTGAATTGATTCAGCATTAGTTGTTTAAATTCCTGTATCTCAGAAGTATAAGTTTGTTCCTTTGAGTGGGCCATATCTTCATTTTTCCTAGTGTAGGTTGTAGTTTTCTGTTGTCTAGGCATCTGGTTTTCTTTGTTACCCCTATCAGTTTTCCCCAGACCAGAACAGTCTCAGGTCTCAAAAGGAGGCAATATTCAGCATCAGGTTTCCCTGAGGGTGTGTCTTAGAATATTGACACATCCTATGAGGCCTCTAGTCACTGTGCTTTTCCTAACCTGCCCAGCATGTGGCATCTGTCAGCCTGTCACTCCTGACTGGTGTAAGAACGTGTGGTCCCCTTGGTTTCTGTTTTGGCTGTTTTCCGCCAAGTTCTGGGGTCTGGTTCTGAACTGAAGGCATATAGTAGAGCTGGGCACCACCTCCTTCCTATTAGGGAAGATACACATCATAGGGAGTTATCATCTGCATTTAAATAGGTTCTTTGACTCTCTGACTCTGCTGTCTCCACCCCTGTCTGGGTCAGAACACTGTGAACTGAAAATGGCTGTGGTTCTCTCTTCTGAGTCCCTCAGGTTGAGAGAGACAGAAAGGGACAGAAAGCCCCCTTTTAGAGCCTGTGTATGGTCTCCCATTTCTCTCACTGGCCAGAGATACCACCTGGTCTCCTGGGATCCCCCTCTCAGGACAGAGAAGTATTCTGGCTCTTCAAGGTCAGTCATCACTAAAAGCCTCTGTCTGCTTGTTGGGAATTTGTATCTTGTATTGGGCAGCCCACATTTGTTAATTAAAACCCCAGTTAGAGCTGGAATATGATATATTTGCTTGTTCAGAGAGTGCTACTTTCTCCCACAGCAAGGTTTTTCAGTTCAGGCTGCCATGGGGGGAAAGGGCTCCCAGCTCAGGTCTGAAGTTTTTACTTACAGAATTTATGCTGCGATCTCAGGCATTCTTCCCAATCCAGGTTGGTGTATGATACGTGGAAAGTCACAGTTGTCCCCCAGCAATCATTCCAGATTATTTGCTAATTGTTCTTGGTTGCTTATTAGTTGTTCCAGGGGGGACTAACTAACTTTCCCTTTTCTATGCCGCCATCTTCTTGGTCTCCCCTTGCCCCTTGGGTTTTTCTTTGGATTTCAGCAAACATTCCAGAGAAGCTCACATCAAGGCTTTGGACCTTGGAAGGGGCTATCTTTGCAGTTGGGGATGGCGAGTGTGTGTGGGGGGGTGGTGGGACCAATGAGACACACAATGCACCTATGACCATACACGTGATTTTGGGTTCCCTGAGCCATAACAAGCCCCATACCTGGACAATAGCATAGTTGCTCAGCAGATACCCACCCATGGGGACCTCAAAATCACTTGTTCTAGGCACACCAGGAGTCTCAGAACTGGGGACAGGGGAGCACAGCCCCTTACTCACACCCAGACAGGACCCTGAACTTGGGAATGGACCATAGGCTCAGGAAAGGGCTCAGACCCCAGAGCAGTGTCCTGGGGACACTGGGAAGTGGCACCCTCACTCCTACAGGACAACCTACAAAGGGTCCCCAGGGCTGAGTGGAGAGGACAGCCTTTAGCCAAGCCTGTGGTTTGCTGATGTGTGCCCAG
Source organism: Choloepus didactylus (assembly GCF_015220235.1). Classification (NCBI taxonomy): domain Eukaryota; kingdom Metazoa; phylum Chordata; class Mammalia; order Pilosa; family Megalonychidae; genus Choloepus; species Choloepus didactylus. The sequence goes on from NC_051307.1 coordinate 30,599,275, forward strand.
CTTCCTTTTTCGTTAGAGAAGTTGTATGTTTACAGAGAAGTCCTGTATCAAATACAGAGTTTTCATATGCTGGCCTATTATTGATACCTTGCTTTGGTTTGGTACATTTCTTACAGTCCATGAAAGAATAGTTTTATAATTACACTATTAATTAAGATTCAAGATTTGTTGGAAGGAGAGTTGGTTATCATTCTTTTTTTGTTTGCTTGTTTGTTTGTTTGTTTTTTAAATTTCAGGCATGGTAAGGTTTTTGATTTGTTGTACATATCTAGTTTTATTCCACTGAGAATGAAGAATGCTTTCAGCACTACTTTTATTTTGGGAATTTATTTAAATTTTCTTTTTAAGAAAAATATATCATCATTGTTTAAATGTTAAATGTTCAGTGAAAAGAACATCCTTTTTTTCCAAGGAATAAAATGCAACATATTTGAATTAGGTCTAATATTATTTGTGTCTTTTTTATCCTTTTTTAAAAAAAAACTTTATTTGCCATAGAAAGGCAGAGGCTAATTAAAATTTGTTTTCACCCTCTATATCTATCCATTTTTTTCCTGTTCTACACTATTTGTTGCTATAGGTGCAAATGCTATATTATTTGATGCACAGACATCTGTGCGATACTTCAATATAACTGTTAAGTGTTTCAATAATTTCTTAGTTTTTAAAAGAAGTATTGCTTTTTAGCAATTTGGAATAGGACCTACTTCCCCCATACCCCTACCATCTGTGCCAAAAGTAGGTGTTATCACACTTCATTTATTTCTGGGTAATAAGCTAGATGTATAGTGATATGTCATTGTGAATTTAATTTTCATTTCCTTGACCAAAAGAAAGATTGACATACCATTTGATATCATATATTAATTAGCTATTTGGTTTTGCTGCTTGTGATTTTATCTGTATCATTTTCCCATTTATATATCATGTTGGATTTATTTGTGTTAATAGTATCCATATGTTCTTTATAGAGTAGACATATTAACCCTTTATTTGATATTTAAGTTTCACGTTTTACTCCCAGTTATTGTTGTATCCCGACTTTGTATTATCTTCTGATATCTTTTGATGTCTCATGATTTTATAAAGTTTTCTTCTGAGAAACTGGAACTTAACTTTCACTGTAAACCAAAAAATGTTCACGTAGGCCAAATATTTTTTCCCCCACTCCTTCAAGAGTGCTTGTTCTATTCATGAGCCCTGGTTGTTGATGTTGTCCCATGTAAGTTTTAGAATTAGTTTATCAAGTACTTTGATGAACCCTGTGTGACTTCTATTGAAATGTAATTAATTTTGTAGTTCTTATTTAAGATTAAGTTATAGTTTGTTATTGACTGAAGTCCATGCTGGAGAAGGCACAGATACCCTTAGCAGTCATCTCCCAGCCCTCATCTACCTTCTCCCACCCCACCCCATCCTGTCCCCCTCCTTTTCCATTGTGTGCAGATGGCTCCATTTGGAAGCCTTCTCCATAACATCTCTGTGGGAGATGTTAAGTCTAATGGAAAGGTCTAACTTACCTTAAACCTGGAAAACAGAAAAAATCAGTCCCAGCTGCTTATCAAGGCAAAAACTGTCAGTGTCAGCACCCCTTTTCCCTGCAGTACATACTCAATACTAAACAGCACAGGTCTCTCCTCTTTGATGTGAAGTGGGACCTCCGGAGCTGCCATCCACAGTCCTGACCTGAGCAGCTGTCTTCCCTGGTGTATTGGCCACCAGGGCATCTCTTCCCTTGCTTTTTTGGGTGCTGTAAGTAAAATTGGTCTTTTGCTGAAAGTTTCTGTTGTTACAGAGCCTGTGCTCCCACAATGTGCCACATAAGAATTCACTCTACAGATTTTGACACAGGGAGCAGAGTGCACAGGGAAGTATGGAATGGGTTAATTTTTTGGCTGGTCTTTACATTGCATTTGTGTTCCTTTTTTACAAGACTCATGGCTTTGTGGACACAACTGAGGGATTGCCTCTACCCTACCAGCCTGGGTACAGGTAGTGATCCATGGCTGGGGGTTCTAAGACAAGCTGTCTTTGTCCTCTGGAAGAAACACAGCAATAAATGGAACTTTGAGAATACCCCATGAATGTCAGGGAGTTGGTTTACTGGTTCCGCACTGAAAACAATGAGGTTGGGGTTCTATCACCTGGTTTATGCTTCCTTGGCTAATGGCATCTTATATCTGTTCTCATTCTGGAACCAGACATACCCACACTCAGGCCACCCAGACTGATCTTGTGGTTAGTGTGAATCTGGTCATTATTCAGGAGGCTATTAGAACTGAATCTGGGAACCTGGAGGTGAAAATGAAAGTACGAGCTTTTACGGAGAAGGAGATAAGGAATAATAAAGATAGGTATGGACAGAAACTGGGAGAGGATCTTCTCTTGTGGCTGTTACTTTACAATGAAGGCACCACTACCGCTCACCCTGGTCACTTAAGTGGAATGGCAGAGCCTTGCCAAACTTACATCCAACCCTGCCTTCCAACAAACTCTTAGTCAGTTGGAATTAAGGGAGGAGGAGGCAGGAAGTGGGGAGGGAGTAGCTGATGGTTCAGCTGCAGCCTCAGTTTGACTGGATCCTTTAGGGAATCATCCCACTCTGGATGACTTCCCCCAAATTCCAACTGAGCCTTGGAGTGATTAACTTGGTCACACTGTGACAACTAGGTATTGCTGTTTGGTATTCCATCCTCACCAGAGGGGTTTAGCTCGTCACCAGATTTGCATTTTACAGCAGGACACTGATGATTTTATTAGATAGGGACCTCTTGAGTGGGACAACAAGCTGGTTCTACTCCTCATCCCAGTGCTTCCCCAGGGAGATGGCGACTGCAAGCTTTAGCGTACCCTCCCTGCTTGCTAGGAGGGTAGCCACCATGGTAACTGACAGAGGAACCAGACAAGCAGGCAGTTGGCATCTGCCTCCTAATCTGGAAGGTACTGAAACCTGCAGGTTGGGTCTACAACCAGCCCTTCCTCTCTGGATTCCCACTTCCAAGCTATGTTCTTTCCCCAGTCTTTTCTCCACTTTTAGATGGAGAAATTGAATTGGAGGGTTCTTATGGCTACTAAAGCAATGGATGCCAAAGAACACCATAGACAAGATCTGCAGTGGAGAACTTTGGGAAAAATATAAACTAGAAGGAGGGCCACAGTCTTGACAGGGACAATCTGCCTCTGCCCAACCCCATCCCTGTAATCCCCAGATACAGGTGGTAGAGGAGAAGGAGGACCCTGCAGTTCTTCTGCCTCTCCCTTTGGCCCAACTAAGGAGTCTGGTCCCTGGTTGAGATCTCTATCCAGACTTGATTAAATTGAAAATGGCCTAGGGGTTGGGCGACCAAAGGCAATATGCCCCAGTGCGTGAACAATTTGGGGTTAGCAAGAAATCCTTTTTGTTTCTTTGGGATACAAGCACCCAGGTCACTATCATTCTGGAACATGCAAAGGGAGGGGGCAACAAGAAGCCTTGGGAGGTTTTGGACATTCCACACAGGTATGGGGACTGGAAGTGACCATTACACTGTGAGTTTCTCTCTTTGACTGTTTGGTTACACCTGTGGTCATGTGTCTTGCTAAGGAATGCACTATAGGGATTGATATCCTGCACCACTGCACACCCCAGTGGTGACTACAAGGATCTGCTGCCCCATCCCAACAAATCCTGGCCATAATGTTGGGTGAGTGACAGACCACATATCCTCAATGCATTGTCCAACAGCAGCAATACTGCCTCCCTGGTGGGGAAAAGGGCATTATGGAACTCAAAAAGGACCTTCAATTTGGGATGTCCTCTGATTTACTATCTCTGGCTAAAAATGTCCAGTGTGGTCAGAGAGTGGAGCATGTTGGCTGACTATAAACCATCAGCACTTGAATGCAGAATTGTCCCTTTTGGTCCCCACAGTCCCAGACACTATGACTCTCACATTATGGCCTCCACTGGAGTTTGTTATGGATTTGTTGACCCGGTGAATGCCATTTTCTCCATCACACTCTGGGAGGAGAGCCAGAATCAATTCACTTTTCAGTGGCAAAGCCTGCAGTATACTTTCACTGAACTGCCAAAGAGGGATTTAAACTCCCCCACTGTCTGCCACCAATGTGGGACAGGATTTGATATTTAAACTCCCCCACTATCTGCCACCAGTGTAGGACAGGATTTGAGGAAAATACCCCTTCCTGAAGGACTCCAAGTGTTGTGGTCCATTATACTGATGACATCATGTTAGTAGACCAGAGCAAGGAACAAACCACCCAGGGATTGCACGCACCGCTAATTGGGCTTTGATGTTTTGGCCATAAATCCTGACAAGATAGAAGTCCCAGACCAGCAGATCACCTTCTTAAGTAGTTTATGGGCCATTGTCCAGTGCCAGATCCCTGACCTGGTATGGAACCAATTACTGTCCTTAAGGCCGCACATCTCATATAGGAGGCCCAGTGGCTGATTGGACAATTTCCATATTGGTGTCTGCATATTCCTCATCTTGATATCCACCTGGCACCCCTGTTTAGATTGACATGGAAAGCAGATACTTCCCACTGGGAAACAGAGGAGGAGAAGGCCCTGAAGGAGGTAAAAGTTGTAGTTTCAGCCACTCTGCCTCTAGGACATTTAGAACCTGAATCTCCGTTTGAGCAACAGGGTTCTGCCACCCAGACCCATGCCAGCTGGTCCCTCCGGCAGAGGAGGGAACAACAGGAATCTTCAGACCCCTAGGTTCTTGGATCTACTATCCTAGCTGCAGCCCAGCATTACTCCCCCGTGTGAGGCAACTTCTAGTGTGCTATTGGGCCTTGGTGGAAAATGGAAAGGAAATGGAAATGGAAAGAGCTCCAAGGCCATCCTTAGGTCAGAAATCCCCATGATCATGTCCTGGGCCCTGGGTAATTGGAACATTCACCCAGGCAGTGCCCAAAATGGATGTGGTATATTCAAATCATACTTGCCCAGGGAGTGATATGCTTGCATGAGTGGGTTTTGCCAATTGCAATACCAGATGAGGACCTTTCCCTACCTACATTGGTAACTTGGGGACACCAACTCAAGGATGCCCACCAAATGCTCAGTGCTGGTTCACTGATAGATCAGCCAAACTGAAAACATCAGCATCTATTGGGCAGCAGCTGCTGTTTCCCTTGCCTTGGGCAGACCATATACTACCTATAGGTGCTGGAGAAAATGCCAATGAGTTGAACTGTCAGTGGTCCTCTTAGCCCTGGAATCCTCTGATCCAAGCACCCCTGTGTACCTGTTTACTTGCTCATGGGCTATTGCCAATGGCTTAGTATTCTGATTAGATTCATGGAGGGAATGTGATTGGAGAATCAAAGGCTCCCCAGTGTGGGCACGGGACTTTGGGAATAGTTGGCAGTATGGAAAGGCACCTTCTATGCCACCTATGTTGACGTACACAGCAAATTCCCATATCATAATGAACATCATTGGACTGGCCTAACCGATAAGGGATGCACTGAGATGCTTTTCACACCTGATAATCTGGAGATCCTCCTGGAAGAGAGGCAGAAGATGAGCCTGTCTGGAGATGAGGACAATGAACTGATCCTCAGTGACATCCATGAAATAGCTGGATTTCCCATGGCTTCTTCTGCCACTATGTGGATCCAACACCAAACTGGAAATTCCAAAATCATGAAATTATAGGCCCAGGACCATGGAATACCTCTTGCATTAAAAGAGGTCCAATCTGCTATTTACCATTGTGAGAGATATTCACTATAAACCAGAGCCCCAAATGGGCATTTGGGGTTATTCCCAGAGAGGCCACACCAGACCAGTCACAGCAAAGTGGACAATATTGGTCCTCTCCTACCACCCCAAGGTATGTCCTATGCCTTGTGCACAGTACACACCTATTCAGGCTATGACCTTTCCTTTCCAGTTTGTTGTGAAGATATGGTACATACATGGGATACCTTGGTAAAGCAGCTCTGCCACCCTCCCCTTCAGGCACACAGATAACATCTCTCTAACTAAGGACCCCACTTTACTGCCCAGTCCACTGGACAGTGAGCTCAGACTCATGGAATTAGATGGACCCATTATCCACAAGCAATTGACATTGTATACAACTTTAATGGCCACCTAAAGAATGAGCTTCAGTATCTTCACCCTCACAACTGTCTTATTGGATGGACTGTCTGCCTTACTTGGGCCTCTGGAAGCTGAACTCAGAAGTTCCCTAGAAAGGAAACAAGGTCTTATTCCATTTCCCAGCACTGGAAGTGGATGAGAGGGGTAGGAACCCAGGCTTTGCTGCACTTCTGCTCTTCCACCCATTAATATGAGGATTGGCCCTGAAAGGGGGACCAAGGACACACCACTTGGGACTCTCCTTTTTAGCCCCTGTCAGGGGATCGTCCTGCCTTTTTACCCCATTACACCATCCATATGATTTCCAGGATGGTGGGAGGTTAGAGCCATCAGATAGAGGGGTAGGATACAGAAGTAAACTAGGAGTGCTTAACACACGTAGGATGACAATCCAGTGGACTGTAACTGCAGGGCCTGATATATGAATACTGGAGTTTAGTGGATGATGCCTATCCCTGTTGGTCCACCAGTCCCCTTGGAGATGGTCATAGGATAACTTCAAGGAGTCTTGACAACTGTCATGTATTGATGGACCACAAGACATGGGTAAGGCACTTGGGTCAATGAGAAAGAGAAAAGATTACAGCTCAGGGCAGTGGTCAGACAGCCTAGGTGACCTCAGAAGGAAAAGATGTTACTGCAAATAATCTGAGAAAAGTGTCTCCTATGGAAGGTGTCTGCACCACCACCCTGTCAGTACTAGGTACTGCTCCCCCTTCCTGTTTTCTACATATTTGATCTGGTGACAGTCTGGAAGGAAAATGCCTCCTCCACCTTACCTGGGCTATGGAGGCAGCATGAAACCTGACCAAATGTTGATCTGCCATCTGATCCTTCCCTTCATCTCCCCTCTTTGCCAAGTTCAGATTGACATGCAAGAAGCTAATTTCCCCTGCCTCACTTTTGAATTAACATCAGCTAGTTCTTCTTTTATGCTCTGTGACAAATAGAAAGGCAGAGTCATTGGCTGTATACTCTTCCTCTCCACATACCTGGACAACCTGTCAGGATGCAACAACTCTGGATGTAATGAAACAAGCAAATGTCTCAGTCATCTTTCCAATTTATTCTCTTGGGCCAAATATGATTTGCCTGGGGCAGTCCAAGACTGGATTTGCCTCTTTCAGCAGATCTTTTTTATCCTGGCTGGGAGTAAGCATCAATAAACACCTGATACTCAATCAGTCAGCCACCTTGGCTGACACTGCTGAGTTCACAACATGAGACTTCCAGGCTCAGCAAAAATAAAAAATCATTAGACTTTTTAGCCAAAGTAGTGCCTGATAATTGTGTTGCCTTAGACTTCCTCCTAGCCCAACAAGGAAGCACATGTACTATTGCAAACACCTCCTGTTATATGTGGCTTAATACCTCATGGGAGGTGGAATAGGGTAATACCCAATGGGAAATCCACTGGCTCCAAAGTGTACAAACAGATTCTATGTGGGACCTTTTCAGCTGTCTCCAAGGGGTTAGGGGGGCATGGATAGAACCCTTACTTCAGAGAAGCTTGGTCACCCTGCTTGGAGTAGTGGTATGAATAGGTAAAGCCCTCCAAGTGTGTTATTGCCGCTAGTGTTCCCATTGTTGAGAGCCACTGGCTGGGAGGCCTGACCTTTCTCCACCTTTATGTCCAAGGCAGAGAAGTTGATCTTATGTTGTGGAAGCTAATGGGGAGAAGTAGGCTAGGCCTGGTCAGGAGGCCAAGGGATGGACCACTGGGGAAGTCACAGACACACTTAGTGGCCATTTCCCAACACTCACCTTCCTTCACCTACTTTTCTATTGTGTTCAAATGTTTCTATTCCACAGCCCATGGGAGATGTTAGCTCTAATGAAAATGCCTGACCATACCTTAACCCTGAAACATGCAGCTCCAGCTGCTTACCATGTTGGGATATCTCCCTGGAGATTATGAATACCCTGTCCTCACCCTGTACAGTTTTGTCTCTTCTCTCCAATGAAAATTGGTTGTGTGGAGCTGCCATCCGGTGACCCTGATCCAAAGAGTTGGCCTCCCAGGGGACCAGCCACAATGGAATCTCTTCCTACTCTTTTGGACCCTTTGCATTATGTGAGTAGTAGAGCAGTCATTTGCTGAAAGTTTATAATTTCCCTGAGCCCGTGTTCCCACAACACGTTATACAGCAACTCACAACAATGTGCTTTATTATTATGTATGCACTTTGCATTTTTTTCACTTCTATATTAAATTTTCCACACACAGAAAGAAGGAAGACAAAAAAGAACAGCCAAGGCAGGTGCATTAGCTCTTTATGTCCAGATGGATGCTTATGGAAGGCTGGGAGCACTGATTCCCAGAGAGCCTAAACTGAGGCCAGCTTCCACACTGGTCCTTCAGGGATCCCCCAGACTGACCTTGACCCTCAACCCCAACTTTTAGAGAAGGAGGTTTCCTTTGCTAGTCCTGGCTCCAGCCCACCATTCCTGAAATCCTAATGTTTAACTATTTCTACACTGCTAGTGCAGAGCTGAGCATTGAGGGCTAGTCACTGGTTGGTGCTTGCACTTAAAAAAAGCAGAATTCTTGGCAGCCTCTCAGTTACTTTGGAATTCCTGTTGTCATTGTAGATGTTCATTCTGGTTCCAGGATTACCACCTAGTCAATTCTAGTTTCTTTTGCCAGCTCTCTCATTTTTCTAGAGGAGGGTGTGATTTGTAAAACTTCCTTCTCTATCATTTGCACCTGGGTTCTAAATTGTTCCTTTTAAAACTACTTTTCCTAACTACTTTTTCTAATGTATAAAATGTATCTCACTTTTTTTGTATTGAATTTGTAGACAGCAAATATACCTGCTTTATCAATTCTAACAATTTATATGTAGATTATTTTGTTTTCTATGTAGTCAAGCTTATCATCTGTGAATAAAGACATTTTTGTTACTTCCTCCCCAATCCTTATACCTAGTGATTGACTAGGGCCTTAAGTATAAGGTTGAACAAATATGGCAATAGTGGCATTTGTGATGGTTTCTGATCTAAAAGGAATGTTGCACTGCTCAATATAGTTTTTATAGGATTTTTTTACTAGGTTAAATTTTATTTCACTATTTCTTATTTTACTACAGGGATTTTCTGTTTGTTTTTATTTTTATTTTTATTTTTTGCCTGTTTGGAATGAATATTGAAATTCTGTGAAGCTTTTGTTCTGGATCTGTTGCTTTATATATATATATATATATAAAATATTATATATAATTATATAAAATAATATATAATATAGTTCTTAGTAGGACTCATAAACTTCTCTGTAAATGAATTTTTATTAAGATAAATTTAAGTACAAATTCACTTTAATTCATACAGTAATCCTCAGGTATCCTAATTACTTTGGAATCAATTTTGGTAAATTTTATTTTTCTAGAAATTTACCCATTTTATCTAAGTTTTAAAATTTAGTGCATAAATTTGATCAAGATCTCTTGTTATCTGTTTAATGCCTATGATATTTGAAATTATAGCTCCTATTTCATTCCTAATATATTTTTATTGGTGCCTTCTCATTACTTGATTAATTTTACAAATTATTTGTCATTTGAATGACACTTTACAGTGATCCAATGGGTGGCTTTCTTGTTTCTTTCTTGTGTGTTATTTTTATTCTGATATTTTCTATTTTCATTATCCTTTATTCTTTCTTTGAACTTATTCTGCTCTTATTTCTCTAAAAATAAATCTGAATGCTAGTTTATATATGGTGAGCTCTTCTTTTCTAATGTAAACTTCTATGCTACAGAATTTCCTCTAAGTAGAATTTTGTTTTACAGCATTCCCAAACATTGATATTTCATTAATGTGCAGGTTTAAGTAAATCCCAATTTTCTTTATGTTTTTTTTTTTTTATTTTACCAATGAGTTTTTTTAGAAGTTTCTTCTTCAAGTATATTTTTCCATCTATTCTTCTGTTATTGATTTCTATCCTAATTACATTGTGGCCAGAGAACGATATATGTATATTTCTAAATCTTTGAAATTTGTTTAGATTTGGTCTTTTTCTAAAAAATAAATATTTAAAGTGTGCTTGAGAAGATTATGCACTCTCAAATGAGTGGTTTCAATAGTCTACATGCATTAATTAGACAGTTCTTTCTAATAGCGTTGGTTTTATTATCCATGTTTTATTACATTTTTCATCTACTTAATCACAGAAAAATCTGATTATTTATGAAATTATTCATGTTTTCATCCAAACTCTGTCAAAATTTTATTCATACATTTTGGTGCTATATGCACCAATGATTTTGTGATCTTAATTAAGCTAAACCAACTTTCCTTTTGTTATTATTTTGCTTGGCATCCATTTTCTATCCTTTGTGTTTCAATATTTCTTCTTCCTTATATGTATTTCTTTTTCTTTATTATAATTATGCACAACATTCACAATTCCTTATATTTTCACTGTATCTTTAAATACAGCATGTGATTGAAGTTTGTCTCTTTATTCAGTCTCACCATATTAGACTTTTAGTTAGAAATTTTAATCCATGTCTTATAATGTGAATTTTGACATATGGATTATTTCTAACATCTTAATACATGTTTTCTCTTTGTCTCACTTATTCTGTTTCATTTTGCCCCCTTTTTCTTCTTTCTTTGATTTATTTTGGATTGATTGAGCTTTCTTTCTTAATAATTTTATTTACTTCTGTTAATTTTACAATATGTTACTAACAGGTCCAAAACTAGTTTATATAATGATATAAAGCCCAAACTATACAAGGAACTTATCATTTCCTTCCAACATAGATGTTATTTTCCCAATAATATTCATATTAGGTGTGTTATTTTCTTTGCCTCTTCAGTGGGGCTCAGAACTAGCCAGTGGGGTAACATAGCCAGTGTGTTGGGAGGCACAGCACTCTATTGTAATTTGTTTCACAGGCAGTGATATTTTCAGTATCTATAGCCCGAACTATCTGTTCAGCTGCAAATGCTGGCAGAAGCTCCAATTCCCCAGCTGCACAGGACAGAAAGGAATCAATTACCCCAAATTTCCTCTTCTTCTAAAATATATTAACCTGCACCCAGTCTACAGAGCTCTGAAGACCAAGAACTCTCCTTAATCTACTGCTTTATATCTGACCCTCTAGCAGACTTCTTCCATAATTCCCTTCCCTTTGACTCTCCTGATGTAACTAAATATTTCTTTCATTTTAAAAGCACAAAAGAAGTAACGCATATAAGAAGGAGGATAAATAAGGACAGCAGAAACACTTGTAACTCATCTAGCCAGAAACTATTCTATTTCATTGGCCTCTTTAAAAAATCTGTATTAGATTTATGTAATGTAGATGTTATGAGACAGTTGTTAAGAACAAGTGCTAAAACAGACCTGATTTCAGTCCCATGTCCAGCATTTACTTTCTGTTTCATCTTCCATACTTCCATCATATCTCTAAGCCTCCATTCCTTCTTTGTAAAATAGAGATAAGCATCAGTCTCATAGGACTGTTAGAAGGATTAAATGTGATATCACATGGGAACACAGAACATAAGGTCTAATATTTGCAAATGTAAGTTGAAGAATTTATGGATATTGCTATTTTTCAATTTTTCTATTTTCTACTTCATTAACTCATGCATTTTATTATATCAAATTACTGCTTCTATACTATTGACTTAATTATTTTCTTGAGATAAATACTAGATTATTTCCTTTTTCTTTATTTATAAAAGACTTTCAGAATATGGGTTTTCTTTTTGACACAACTTTGGTCATATCTCTAATTTTTTATTGATAATTGTCTCTTTTAAAATATCTGTGATTGTGATTTTTGCACAATGTTATAGGAAGATTGTCTAGCATTATATGTATAAATACTTAATATTTACTTAAGATTTCATCTATCATATTTCATAGTTGCTATATTTATTAAAGCATAAGCATGGAAAACAAATAAATTTCTAAAGATTCTGGATTAATTTGAAAATATCTCAAATATTCATAAAATAGAGTATTAAGCATTAATTTAAAATTATTTTATGATATGTATTCAAATATTTTACTGCTATCAACATTATTCATAAGTTTTTTATAAAACACTGTCTTCTTTTCTCACAGCTATGACAAATATACAATTGGTTAGTTTAACATCAGAAATTTATTGGGTCATAGTTTCAGAGGCTAGAAGACTTACTTCCTCTAGGGGTCAGTATTGTTCTGACTGGTTGACAATTCTTGGGGTTCCTTGGAGTTCCCATCACATGACAACATCTGCTTTCTCTTCCGGGTTCTGTTGAATTCTGGCTTCTAATCCTGCATGTGACTTTCTCTTCATAAAACACCTAGTAATACCTCATTTAGCGGTGCCATACCTTAACTAAAGGTAACGTCTTCAAGAGGTCCTATTTACAATGGGTTCACACCCACAGGAATGAATTATGATTAAGAACATGTTTTTTTCTGGAGTACCTAATGCAACCTATGAACACTACATATGCATATATATTCACACACATATACACATTATATGTGTGCACATATGTATATTTATTTATATATGTATTTATATATATGAATATATATGACATATTTAAATGGAACAAATTAAAATGGAGTAGCTCCTCTTGACACTGGGAAAATGGAGGATGCAGAGTTGTAGAGTCAGCCATTTCACCTTCCAATCCTCTAGTTGCCACTCTGGCACCTCTAAAGAATTCTCAGTCTATATGAAACATGTTAAACCACTATTGTATCAAGTATACGTAGCAAAAGGATAAATATTCCCAGTATATGACCTAATTAACAACAAGGAATAGAAAGAGAAAGTTATTCTATTTAAACAATACAGATAGATTTTAGAGGATCATACACTAATTAACACTATTTGCAAACTTCTGTAATTCATTCCTGTTACTAGTGCCCAGTCTTCAACTCAGGTCCTGGAGAAATTTTATTGAGGCTGCTGGGTTCTGCAGATCATTTATTGAAAACCACAGATTTGTACAGTTGGAAGCCTCAAGTAGCTCCAGCATTGCCCATCCACATACACTCTTACAAATATTGTTAGCATAGCCAGAGGTATATAAAAATCCTAGAATACAATATCTAGACCTTTTTGAAAGAAAACATTTCTAGGCTGTGTTTATATTTTAAGGATAGCATTTTTAGCTAACTTTACTTATTGAATCAGAATATATATAATAAACAACACATGTAACAAGCACAGAGTATAAGCACACAATGAAAATATAAGACAGAAATAAACACAGATGTCTGTAACTAAGGGAAACTTATATCTATAACTTTCTTTCAGAAACATGAACAGATGATATTTTTCAATGTAAATATCTAACTTGCTAACTGTCAAGTAGATTCCATAAGAAATATGTTTTAATTGTTTTTATTTTTTCTGGCACAAAGTAGATAATTATGAATTGTAATATTAATGGAAATAGAATACTTGAACTTCTGTCTTATGAGAAAATTGGAAAGCATAAAAATGACAAATAACTTTCTTATATTGAATATTCCTCTTGCCATAAATCGAACTTAATTTGACACTTTTGGAATGTACTAATCCCATTCTATTTTCTGTTTTTTGCTATATAGCAGTTCAATCTGAAAGGCATGTGAGACATTCAAAAATCATCAGCAAATTTGTTTCCACAATTTATTGGTGTGCCTAGCACCATTCCTGACACATAATAGACAAAAGGTAATTAAATAATAAATGAATAAATACATGAATGACTGAATGAACAAAAGAAAAATATTCAATATGTCTACAATGTATGCCACAATTATTTGACAGATCCCGTGTAAGATGTACAAAATGTTTATTAATCACTTCTGTTTTCCTCTCTTTCTCATACATGTGCATGGAAACCTACCCACCCCTCTCAACATACACAACATTATACAAACTTCACGGAAAATTAAATGCTTTGACTGAAGAACTTCAGGAACTAATGTCCTGTCTAAATGCTTGCCTCCTGACTCAAATATATTTTGGGTGTTGATGGGTGAGAGAAAGGAACAGAGAGGGAGAATTGGAAAAACTGGTGTGGCTCTCATGTCTAAATCATTGAACTCTTCTAGAATGCATTACCCTTGACACTCACTTGATACTTCAAATATATGCTAACTTATGTTGGTATACATTGTTTTATTTTTTTTAGCCACGTTTCTTCCTTTAGATGGAAAAAATCTAATTGCAAGGGAAGAAACACCCTCTTACACTCAGTGGGTGGAGAATTTTGATTGCTTAAAGAACTTGTAGATGCAACAAAAGCAAATTCCTAGTAAGTCAAAAGCAAGATCTAGCCAGCCCGAATCTCATATACAGAGTTAAAAAAAAATTCTCACATCTCCTGTAGCTATGTACACCTCCCAGCAGGTGAGTAGCACTTAAAGTCGTTCAAGTGTTCTCCAGTCTTGTGTTGAAAAGGTGTTTTGAACTATTTAGAACACTTCACATCCCATGTCTAATCTTTCATCCATCATTCTTAATCCAAAAAGCTTTGGAAACATTTTTTCATAATTCTTTTAGTTACAAGATGTGATATGAAAGATCATGCAGCTTTATTGAAGTTCTTTGTGTTTTAATTCCAATTAATGTGTTTCATGTATTTTATTTCATAAATATTACCCTATATTGCCAAAAACCTACTGAAGTATTAATTGATACACCGTATATACACCAATTTGTCTTTCTAAAATATAGAAAATCATCTGAATTCTGAAACTCATCTGGCCCCAAGAGTTTTGGATATAGGACTGAGAATCTGTACCATTTATTGAGTGCCTGCTTTATACCATGCCTTTTCAAAAGTATACATATCCAAGAAATCTATAAAAATAAAGCAAATAAATATGACCAAATTAATTCCTAGCATGTCTAATCTAAACTTCCTGTATAGAAAAGTGAATTGAATTCTTCAATTTCAATAGTGTAATAAGAATTCTAACAATAAAAAAATAATTTAGATTATCTGGGGATGGTATCTGTAGAGTGGAGAAAATGTACAATGAGAAAATAATCCATATAATATTTCCTATATCCCTTATATGGTCTTGTTTTGGGAATTCAATTTGAGGATTGGCCAGTTTAGTAATAATACAGGTAGCACAGTTCTTTACACTCAGATGTGAAAATACATGTTTGAGAAATAAATTTACATGGCATTTTAAAATTAAAATCAAATTAGAAAACATTTAGAATAACATACAATAAAAATCATTTTATAATGCCTATTGAACAAATAAGAGAGAAAATTTTCCTTTCTCCATAGATAAAATATAGATGTTTAGATTCTTCCAGTTTAATAATGGGCTCCAATAACCTTTAAATACATTGTATTTGTAACAATAGATTTTGTCAGAATATCTGAATCTTCAATTTTAGTTTTTCAATGTTAATACCCTCTTCATTATTCTTTGCAATATATGTGGAGAGAGAGAGAGAGAGAGAGAGAGAGAGAGAGAGAGAGAGAGACAGAGGAAGAGGGAGAGAGAGAGAGATTGCATGTTGCATGGTCTTTACATTTATTGAATTAAAACATTTAATTATATGATTGATTTCAAAAGAGCCAATGAGGGATCTATGTCCATTGTGGATACGGAAACAATTTGTTTCTGAATCTTTCTGCTTCTCCTCCTTTAAACCATACAGAGCAATATTAACGGAGAACAAGAGCCCCAGAAGCTGCATTTTCAGGAAAACTAGAAGACAGAGAAGACCTTTATAGTCCACATTACTTGTATGTCCTGACACATCGGTTAGAGCAGCAGAGCCCGTGGAGGTGGTGGCAAACACAGTGATGGGCAACAGGAAGGGTCAGGGGATTTTACCCGCAGCTGATTTTCAGAAAAGCCCATAAAATAGGTTCCCAGAAATAAAATATCTTTCCCAAAGTGGGAACTATTGTGGACTGGCTGAGATTAACCAGAATAAGAACACTAGACGAGGTGGTGTGAAAGGCCTGGAGATGGAAAATTCCAGAATGTTCCAGCAGATGTCAACCTTAAAGATAGGTAATAGCCTGTGCCTGGGAGTCAGCAGCCAGTGAGGTCATGGGGTAAGTCAAGGCTGGGCACAAAAGCCATTCTTAAGCAAGTGAGGTATGGAGAGAGAAAATGTGACTACATAGAGGCACAATAATTTATTGAAACGGTCCATCAGAGTGGCAACAGAGAGGGTGTCCTTAATTTGCAAATCCTGATATCTACCTGCCTGGCTTCTGCCAGTCCTCACTTTTCCAAACATCCTATGGTAGCAGGGCAAAGAAAATCCAACTAATTAAGAAAATGAGTTTTTAAAAATGGAATTTTTACATAATTCATAAAAATTGTGGGATGGGTAAGAGGTGAAACAACAATTACGAAACCAGAAAAGGAGGGTAGGCAAAAGATTTAGCCATAGTTAGAGGCAAATATGCAAATATTGAAGGAGAATTTGGGAAGTTGTGAAATTATCCCTTGATGAGTAAGAACATGAATGGGCTAGGGCAAATAAAATAGGATTTCTGGGTAATAGGAAGGGTCCAGCACAATTGAGATTTTTGTTATTATATTATATTGGAAGTGAGGTTAGTCAGTCTGGGTTGTACTAAAGACAACCATTTTGTTTTTGTTTTTGTTTTTATTTCAATTCCAATGATATTCAGTCTATTGCATGTTATTTCCTGTATTCACTTCTGTTAAAGAATCAAGGCTTCACTGTGACAGCAAATGAAACCTCATTTTTTAGTTATCACTTACAGTTAAATCAAATAACAAAATAAAACATTAGCATTATTAAGATTTATTTTCACTGTGAACACTTCAAAACATGCAAACACCTCATCCCCATGAAAAATAATAAACTTTTTAGTCACTGGAAAATATTACATTTTAGTGTATAAGCTATAGTATGATGACACATAAAGCAGGAAAATAAGTTAAAATGATAGTATACCAAAAATAGCTTTTACTATAACAAAACACAAAGATGATATTTCTATTTGTAATAAAAATAACAATAATCATTTTAGACCTAATTTTTCTTTGCCATAAACAAATAAATTTTAGCAGAAGGAACAGGGCTGTCCTATTTTTTTTTTTTAACTAGTGTAAAACCTGAAGTTGATCTTTACTAATCAGTGCAGAGGAAAATTGTCTGATGGAATATATCCAAATAAAAGTAAGTTGATTTTTATTATCATATTTTAGTACCTTTTCATAGCTCCTTAAACTCTATTCTCACTTTAAGCAGATAATATCTGGCTTATTAAATACATAAATATGTTTTGCATACTGTATATTTTGAAAACTCAATAACGTTTTCCTGCTACAGACATTTCAGCTTCTACTAGCAACGCTGTCTAGCCCTCACAGATATGGGGAAGCAGGAAAGGGACATGATTAAGCCCTAGAACTCGGAGTCCATGTCAGTTTGACTATATTATGCCCCCCCCAGAAAAAGCCATGTTCTTTAATGCATTCTTGTAGGGGCAGACATATTAGTGTTGATTAAGTTGAAACTTTTGGATTAGATTGTGTCCATGGAGATGTGACCCACCCGACTGCAGGTGATAACTCTGATTAGATAATTTCCATGGAGGTGTGGTCCTGCCCATTCAGCATGGTCCTTGATTAGTCCACTGGATCTCTGTAAAAGCTCAGACAGGAGGAGCTCACAGCTAGCTGCAGCTGAGAGAGACATTTTGAAGGCTGCTATTGGAAGCTGATGCAGACATTTTGGAGAATGCCATTTTGAAACACAACCTGGGAGCAAGCAGACAGCAGCCACATGCCTTCCCAGCTAATAGAGGTTTTCTGGACCCTATTGGCCATCCTCCAGTGCAGGTACCCGATTGTCGATGCATTAACTTGGACACTTCATGGCCTGAAAGACTGTAACTATGTAATCAAATAAACCCCCTTTTATAAAAGCAAACCCATTTCTTGTGTTTTGCATTCCAGCAGCATTAGCAAACAAGAACAGAGTCTAAAGGGGAAAAAACGCAAAAAAATGTATTTGCCAATGGATAAGGAAAAAGGAATTCCAAGAAAACATTATGTCCAAATTTGCACTAGAAGGTCTCAGACAGATAATTCAAGGTAGATGTGTTTTCTGAGAAAGCATTGTCACGCTTATGTGTGATTCAGGATATTGAGGGAATTCCATGTATTTCTGATTAAAACCCAATCCCACCTGTACTAGAATCGCTTCTACAAAAGAAGTTTATTACTTCCTGTTATTTTCTCTAACTTGCCAATGCATTTCAATTAAATTAAGCACTCTAGCAATTTGAAATTGAAAATAGAGTCAATTACTGAACATTTGGTCAAATATTGCAAATAGCTTCTTTTGCTTAATCTATATTCTTCCACCTCATCCCAGGGTAAAAAGGCTTTTTCAGGCCATCTTTGGTTGTAAGTGGTTTGCAGGTAATGTGACCAATTTTCCCAGGTGGCTCTCACAGTATTAGTTTAAATCTCTCCCCAGTGCAATTATTAATAGTGTCATGAGAAATGGTTTGTTTTGGGTAATAAAATGCAAAGGCAACTTAATTACAGAGTATAGGGTATCTGTTATGTAGGTGAACTTCTTTCCTGTTTGAAGATAGGGTCTCAACCTATCATTCTAAGGCAGTAGTTCTCGACTAAGAATAATCCCCGCTCCCCTCCCCCCTCCCCAGGGGACATTTAGCAATGTCTGGAAAATTTTTTTGTCATAACAACTTATTGGGGAGGGGTGTTCTTATGGATACTTAATGCGTAGAGACTAGGAATGTTTCTACACATCCCGGAATTCTCAAGACCACACCCACAACAAGGGATTATCCAGCCCAACTTGTCAATAGTGCTTTAATGGGTCAGCTGTAACACTCACCACAGCAGCCTCTCCACCACTCTAAGTCAGACCTCTCATTATTGGTTCTTCTGCACCAGTATCTACCCATTAGAGTAAAACCAGGTTTTCACTGGCTCCTCTCTCCCAAGGATGCCCCAAAGGAATGGCTACATAAATCTGAGGGTCCAGTGCAAAATTAAAATGCAAAACAGTACAAATTTTCAAGACAGAGCATTAAACAAAGTGCAGGGGCCCATCCGACTGCACAGGTTGCACCCCCATGAATTGGGCCCTGATGCCCCTTCAGTGTTGCAAGCTTATTTGAAATGAGTTAATTGTATGAAGACACAATCAGGTAGCTTAAAGACTAATTATGTTTGATTCCACAATAGCATTATTTAGAGATATAACTTTGTTAATTTAACATTATGGTAATTGACTCTACTTGACCAGTTATATAGTTATTTTTTTATTCACCAGAGAGATAGATAGATAGACAGATTGAGCAAAGGAGAGAGAGAGTTGAAATATATTTAAAACTAAAAACATTACTGGGAACTTTGCTACTGATTGCAAGGAGAGGAAAACCCATAGCAACATTTAGTCTTTAAAAGTCCTAATATACTGATAGACACCTGCATTATTGCTTTGTAAACTCATCGTGTCCACCAAGGTTAGCTCATGCAACAGACCCTTGAGAAGCAGATCTATGATATATATTATATGAAAATATATTTATTTGCCATTAGATTAGAATCTTTGCATTGATTAGAGCATTAAGGCTTACAATATTGCATCATGATCCCCATCAGTTTTTATTATCTTTCAATATTACTAGACAGACTATTGTAGATGGCATATTTGACATCATTGTCATCCACTTCAAAATATTAATGATGCACCTATCAAATGTATTGTTTCTTTCTACTTTATTTTCTTCTCCTTCATACATTACCTCAATACTACCTTATCTAATCATAAATGATTACCCCTTTATAAATAAATTTTCTTAACATTTCTCTGGCAGCAGTATTTCAGATTTTTTAAACCTTACAACTAAATCATAATTTGGTCACACAGCATTGGGGATTGAATCATGTAATCCCTGATTTAAGCTGCCTTCCTGTGGGTATGACCCCATTGTGAATAGGATAGTCAAAGAACTTATTTAGTGTGGAGATCCGCTTTCCGGGTTAGGGCCTAGTGGACACGCTGCAGCCTGCTCTAGAGTACACCCCTCCCATCGAGTGAGCCAAGATGGCGCTCACATCCTGCTTCCGCATATGACGCATGAGGCAGCGGTTGCTGCTAGCCTATTGTACACGCTTACGTAGTGCCAGCTTATTGGTTGTGACTATTGTATATAAGAGATTACCCGGGCTAGCCTCGGGGAGACAGCCCACAAGGAGCCGTGCCTGACGGCCGCACAGAGGTTGTTCTCCCACGGGGTATGAGGCCTCGTGTGGGAAATGTAACAGAGAAAGTTTCTTCCTGACTCCAGTAAAAGGCTTGCGCTCACAGCCATTGTGTGCCTCGAGTGTTAGTTTGTCTGTGTCTCTCTCTCTCATCCCTTGTTTCTCCCCTCGCCGGCCGGGGAACAGGGGTCGAGCGGGGCGGCGCCGGACAAGTGGTGGCCCGTACGGGGAACGCTCCTCCTCCTGCCTCGCTCTCGACGGTCCCTCTGTGAGGAGAGCAGCGCTGCGCATCGAGCTTACGGCGGACTTCCCGCGCCTGATCAACGCGAGAAGGTGAGTGCGTCTTATTACATGATAGTTAGGGCCCGTGGGTTTTCAGGTGACCCCGGGGGACTCGGAAGAGCTCTCCGAGTGACTGAAGTATAGTGCCGACTGCAATCATGGGGCAGTCCGGAAGTTCACCTCTGTTAGCTCCTTTAAAAACCCTCCTGAAGCAGAGGGGTATCTCAGTTAAGAAAAACTCCCTACAGAGGTTTCTTGATGATATTGAAACTTTTGCCCCCTGGTTTCCCTCCACCGGCGGCCTCAGTCTACCCTCTTGGATGAAGCTTGGTCGCGATATAGACCGGGCGCGTCAGACGGGCATTTGCTTAGATCCGATTCTAGTCCCTATATGGGAGACCGTCCGCACGGTCCTTGAACTGGAGTCAGCTACAGGCCTAACTCCGTCTTCCGCCTTGCAAGAGGCGCGGCACGCTCTCCAGGAAGCCCAGTCGGTGTCATCTGCGGCTGGCTCCCATAAAGGCAAGCAGCCAGAGTTGAGTGGTGGTAGCTCGGACACCTCTGCCTCAGAATCAGATAGCGATGACGGTGAGGGAGCGGAAGCGCCTCCATTAATTGATTGGGAGGAGCCTTCCGCCCCACCCACGAGGCCTTCCGCCCCGCCGGCATCTGTCGCCGCGTCACAAAAAACGCCGCAGCTTCCGGTGGGCGGGTTGAGCGGCCCCGCTAAAGGCTCCTACCGGGGGCTCCCCCTAGTGCCCGAATCCGGTAATTTCGCTGATCCGCCTTTGCGGAGCCGGGAACCCCTTGCAGACGGGCCGGGGGAGGGGTATCCACAACTGCTTCCCCCACCAGAGTACCCAGGCCCCTTAGACCCCATATCAATAAAAGATGGGAGGAGGCATTTCTGGAAATGGGTCCCCTCTTTAACCTTTAGACCTTTCGGTGTACTAGGTGGGTATCAACCGCTTAAGCCTGAATCAACCACAGAAATGTTCCCGGTCATTATTAGCCACCAAGGCAACAACCAATATGAGGCATATGATTACAAACTCTTGAAGGAGCTGAGGCAGGCCGTTCATCAGTACGGTCCCAATGCCCCTTATACCTTGAACATGATCGAGAACCTCTCTGCTCTAAATCATACACCCGCAGATATTTTTCAGCTAGCCCGTGCTTGCTTGCCGTCAGGCCGATTCATAGATTGGAAAGCATGGTTTGAGGAGTTAGCTGAAGAGCAGGCCGCAAGGAATGCGGCGGGGAGACGTGGCGGGTGGAATGCTGACATGCTGTTGGGGAGAGGCGCCCATGCCCAGAACCAAACGGGTTTCCCACAAGAGGTCTACGCCCAGATCTTCCGCCGTTTTGTGGGTGCCTGGAAAAAGCTAACAGGTAAGGGAGAGGCTCAGGCCTCACTCAGCAATATACACCAAGGCCCCACAGAACCATTTGCGGATTTTGTAGCCAGGATGCAAACCGCAGCTGAGAGAATCTTCTCAGATCCAGGAGTAGCAGAGACTGTGGTTAAGCAAATGATTTTTGAGCAGTGCAACAAGGAGTGCAAAGTTATCCTGGCACAAAACAGAGCAAAAAATTTGACAGAGTGGGTCAGGCTCTGTAGAGATACTGGCAGCCCTTTAACTAATGCAGGTCTAGCTGCCATGCTAGCTAGCTCCCTACAGGTGGCTACAAAAGGCCCGAGAACCTTAGGGGCAAAGTCTAACGGGTGCTATGGCTGTGGCCAATCAGGGCACTTTAAGAGAGATTGTCCCAATAGACGTCAGCCCCCTGCCACTCAACGGTTTGGCGAACCAGGTGCAGTAACCAGGCCGTGTGGCCGTTGCCACAAAGGCCCTGACCCGGTGCTCAGCTGGGCCAGAGGCTCTGTTTGTGTTTTTCCCCAGGAACCAGGACGTCAACCAGTGTGGGTTCCGGAAAGACTGGTGAGAACCGTGACATCACCTGAAGAAGCCAAGGAATAGCTGTCAGAAACGCCAACGAATATACAACCTGAACCATTAGACCAAGCCTCCGACCCTGCTGATGATGGCGACGACCGACAAGACGATAATAGTAGGACTGACCACCCCGCGGTTGCCCAAAAAGAGGATCGGTAACTCTGTTCTTTGCTCTCCTATAGCAATCCTTCTAATCTGCCTTTTTCTTTTTTTAGTGGAACTGTGGTAGCGCAGGAGAGTGGTCTTTGGGGCCTGTGGCATCATCCCCGACCCTGGCCCCATTCTCTGCTGGGTCTCCCGCCTCTCCTGTGTTTTTCACTCGTACCCTGTCTCTAGGTCTCCACCACCTGCCTTCTGACAGAAATATTTCCTCCACAAGCTTCAACGAGTCCTTCCCCCTCACCAATGACACACTGATCCTCTCTTTTGCTAACCTCTCTGTCAAGGTTGTCAACACCACAGTTGCGGCGAATGCTACTTGTGAAACTGGTAATGGCGAGTTAAGTAAGGGAGTCTTGCTTGAATTTCTTAACGTTACAGGGAAGAGCCGCCAGTCTTGTGAAGGGATCTTGAGTAAAAATGAGACTCAAAGGTGCCTTTTCCTTCCGGGGTTTGCTCCTACAGTCTGCAACCGTTCCAAAGACCCGGATGCCTCGCCGCCCCCGCTATCCTAGTGTATCGCCCAAGTTATGTCTGGTTCCCCGTCAAGGCAACCGACTGGGTTGGCCCTGTTTCTCAAGTTGTTTCACTTAACAATATCCCCTTCTCTAAGTCTAGGCGTCCAAGAGGCATACCTTACCCGAGACGTGCTACGCCGCCACAATCAGATGCTGAACTTAAATTTCCAGGCCATTCAGAAACTCCTAGCGGAGATAGATGAACTTGGACTAGAAATAGATGGACTCTGGAGAGTTCTCCAGCAGACGTGTGATACCCGATGGTTATTCGGGAGGCTTTGTGTCACCCCGGTTAGGGTGAACTTGACAGAGGAGCAGCAAGATGTCGCCGAGTGGCTCAAGGACACTTATCTCCCCAACTTCACCAATCTCTCCGACCAAGTGAAATCCGACCTTCAGGGACTTGAGAACATTAGGAAATTGAAGCCTGTTAGTTTCGACCTTTCCACACTGGGCGAGACTGTAAAAAATCTGTGGGACCAAGTCACCTCTTGG
This sequence comes from Choloepus didactylus, assembly GCF_015220235.1. Taxonomy (NCBI): domain Eukaryota; kingdom Metazoa; phylum Chordata; class Mammalia; order Pilosa; family Megalonychidae; genus Choloepus; species Choloepus didactylus. The sequence goes on from NC_051307.1 coordinate 30,623,023, forward strand.
TTTTCATGGCCCAATCTGACTTCTTGGGTTCTCCTCGCTATAGGATTGTTGGTGGGTTTAGTAATCGTTAAATGCCTGTTAGAACGTTTGTTTCAAGCACAGCAGCGACTGCGCGTTACCGCTATGATGGCTATGTCTTCAACCCATAATACTCCTGACAGTAGCTTCTATATTGATCAATCCCCATCCCAACCACTCGGGGTGGGGCGCTCTGGGGCTAGGTTCGCAGCAAAGTCCATGGCCGTATCCCGGATATAGCATATGACTCCAGCAGTCTTAAATTTTGTCTCAGGCGAGTCTCTTAGGTGGAGTTCCAGTTGTGGCCAGACTGGACTCTGGCCATTGCACAGAGACGCCTAGTGACGTCCTTGACGCTGATTGCCACTCTCCTGCCCCAACCGTCTTTCCCCAGTTGCGAGGTAAAGTACTGCACGGAGAGTCACGTTGTTTCCAGCTCACGGGCTCTCCGGTCTCTATATGAGGTAAGCATTCTGGTCGGTGCCAGAGGTTCCGCCGTAAAATGGCAGGGGCCTAGTCCAGACTCCCCAAAGCACCAAAACATGTAGTGGGTCACTCAGGCCCACGGGAGTACACTCATCAATGGAGACACTGGGTTGAAATAAATAAAAAGGGGGAGATGTGGAGAGCCGCTTTCCGGGTTAGGGCCTAGTGGACACGCTGCAGCCTGCTCTAGAGTACACCCCTCCCATCGAGTGAGCCAAGATGGCGCTCACATCCTGCTTCCGCATATGACGCATGAGGCAGCGGTTGCTGCTAGCCTATTGTACACGCTTACGTAGTGCCAGCTTATTGGTTGTGACTATTGTATATAAGAGATTACCCGGGCTAGCCTCGGGGAGACAGCCCACAAGGAGCCGTGCCTGACGGCCGCACAGAGGTTGTTCTCCCACGGGGTATGAGGCCTCGTGTGGGAAATGTAACAGAGAAAGTTTCTTCCTGACTCCAGTAAAAGGCTTGCGCTCACAGCCATTGTGTGCCTCGAGTGTTAGTTTGTCTGTGTCTCTCTCTCTCATCCCTTGTTTCTCCCCTCGCCGGCCGGGGAACAGGGGTCGAGCGGGGCGGCGCCGGACAAGTGGTGGCCCGTACGGGGAACGCTCCTCCTCCTGCCTCGCTCTCGACGGTCCCTCTGTGAGGAGAGCAGCGCTGCGCATCGAGCTTACGGCGGACTTCCCGCGCCTGATCAACGCGAGAAGGTGAGTGCGTCTTATTACATGATAGTTAGGGCCCGTGGGTTTTCAGGTGACCCCGGGGGACTCGGAAGAGCTCTCCGAGTGACTGAAGTATAGTGCCGACTGCAATCATGGGGCAGTCCGGAAGTTCACCTCTGTTAGCTCCTTTAAAAACCCTCCTGAAGCAGAGGGGTATCTCAGTTAAGAAAAACTCCCTACAGAGGTTTCTTGATGATATTGAAACTTTTGCCCCCTGGTTTCCCTCCACCGGCGGCCTCAGTCTACCCTCTTGGATGAAGCTTGGTCGCGATATAGACCGGGCGCGTCAGACGGGCATTTGCTTAGATCCGATTCTAGTCCCTATATGGGAGACCGTCCGCGCGGGTCCTTGAACTGGAGTCAGCTACAGGCCTAACTCCGTCTTCCGCCTTGCAAGAGGCGCGGCACGCTCTCCAGGAAGCCCAGTCGGTGTCATCTGCGGCTGGCTCCCATAAAGGCAAGCAGCCAGAGTTGAGTGGTGGTAGCTCGGACACCTCTGCCTCAGAATCGGATAGCGATGACGGTGAGGGAGCGGAAGCGCCTCCATTAATTGATTGGGAGGAGCCTTCCGCCCCACCCACGAGGCCTTCCGCCCCGCCGGCATCTGTCGCCGCGTCACAAAAAACGCCGCAGCTTCCGGTGGGCGGGTTGAGCGGCCCCGCTAAAGGCTCCTACCGGGGGCTCCCCCTAGTGCCCGAATCCGGTAATTTCGCTGATCCGCCTTTGCGGAGCCGGGAACCCCTTGCAGACGGGCCGGGGGAGGGGTATCCACAACTGCTTCCCCCACCAGAGTACCCAGGCCCCTTAGACCCCATATCAATAAAAGATGGGAGGAGGCATTTCTGGAAATGGGTCCCCTCTTTAACCTTTAGACCTTTCGGTGTACTAGGTGGGTATCAACCGCTTAAGCCTGAATCAACCACAGAAATGTTCCCGGTCATTATTAGCCACCAAGGCAACAACCAATATGAGGCATATGATTACAAACTCTTGAAGGAGCTGAGGCAGGCCGTTCATCAGTACGGTCCCAATGCCCCTTATACCTTGAACATGATCGAGAACCTCTCTGCTCTAAATCATACACCCGCAGATATTTTTCAGCTAGCCCGTGCTTGCTTGCCGTCAGGCCGATTCATAGATTGGAAAGCATGGTTTGAGGAGTTAGCTGAAGAGCAGGCCGCAAGGAATGCGGCGGGGAGACGTGGCGGGTGGAATGCTGACATGCTGTTGGGGAGAGGCGCCCATGCCCAGAACCAAACGGGTTTCCCACAAGAGGTCTACGCCCAGATCTTCCGCCGTTTTGTGGGTGCCTGGAAAAAGCTAACAGGTAAGGGAGAGGCTCAGGCCTCACTCAGCAATATACACCAAGGCCCCACAGAACCATTTGCGGATTTTGTAGCCAGGATGCAAACCGCAGCTGAGAGAATCTTCTCAGATCCAGGAGTAGCAGAGACTGTGGTTAAGCAAATGATTTTTGAGCAGTGCAACAAGGAGTGCAAAGTTATCCTGGCACAAAACAGAGCAAAAAATTTGACAGAGTGGGTCAGGCTCTGTAGAGATACTGGCAGCCCTTTAACTAATGCAGGTCTAGCTGCCATGCTAGCTAGCTCCCTACAGGTGGCTACAAAAGGCCCGAGAACCTTAGGGGCAAAGTCTAACGGGTGCTATGGCTGTGGCCAATCAGGGCACTTTAAGAGAGATTGTCCCAATAGACGTCAGCCCCCTGCCACTCAACGGTTTGGCGAACCAGGTGCAGTAACCAGGCCGTGTGGCCGTTGCCACAAAGGCCCTGACCCGGTGCTCAGCTGGGCCAGAGGCTCTGTTTGTGTTTTTTCCCCAGGAACCAGGACGTCAACCAGTGTGGGTTCCGGAAAGACTGGTGAGAACCGTGACATCACCTGAAGAAGCCAAGGAATAGCTGTCAGAAACGCCAACGAATATACAACCTGAACCATTAGACCAAGCCTCCGACCCTGCTGATGATGGCGACGACCGACAAGACGATAATAGTAGGACTGACCACCCCGCGGTTGCCCAAAAAGAGGATCGGTAACTCTGTTCTTTGCTCTCCTATAGCAATCCTTCTAATCTGCCTTTTTCTTTTTTTAGTGGAACTGTGGTAGCGCAGGAGAGTGGTCTTTGGGGCCTGTGGCATCATCCCCCGACCCTGGCCCCATTCTCTGCTGGGTCTCCCGCCTCTCCTGTGTTTTTCACTCGTACCCTGTCTCTAGGTCTCCACCACCTGCCTTCTGACAGAAATATTTCCTCCACAAGCTTCAACGAGTCCTTCCCCCTCACCAATGACACACTGATCCTCTCTTTTGCTAACCTCTCTGTCAAGGTTGTCAACACCACAGTTGCGGCGAATGCTACTTGTGAAACTGGTAATGGCGAGTTAAGTAAGGGAGTCTTGCTTGAATTTCTTAACGTTACAGGGAAGAGCCGCCAGTCTTGTGAAGGGATCTTGAGTAAAAATGAGACTCAAAGGTGCCTTTTCCTTCCGGGGTTTGCTCCTACAGTCTGCAACCGTTCCAAAGACCCGGATGCCTCGCCGCCCCGCTATCCTAGTGTATCGCCCAAGTTATGTCTGGTTCCCCGTCAAGGCAACCGACTGGGTTGGCCCTGTTTCTCAAGTTGTTTCACTTAACAATATCCCCTTCTCTAAGTCTAGGCGTCCAAGAGGCATACCTTACCCGAGACGTGCTACGCCGCCACAATCAGATGCTGAACTTAAATTTCCAGGCCATTCAGAAACTCCTAGCGGAGATAGATGAACTTGGACTAGAAATAGATGGACTCTGGAGAGTTCTCCAGCAGACGTGTGATACCCGATGGTTATTCGGGAGGCTTTGTGTCACCCCCGGTTAGGGTGAACTTGACAGAGGAGCAGCAAGATGTCGCCGAGTGGCTCAAGGACACTTATCTCCCCAACTTCACCAATCTCTCCGACCAAGTGAAATCCGACCTTCAGGGACTTGAGAACATTAGGAAATTGAAGCCTGTTAGTTTCGACCTTTCCACACTGGGCGAGACTGTAAAAAATCTGTGGGACCAAGTCACCTCTTGGTTTTCATGGCCCAATCTGACTTCTTGGGTTCTCCTCGCTATAGGATTGTTGGTGGGTTTAGTAATCGTTAAATGCCTGTTAGAACGTTTGTTTCAAGCACAGCAGCGACTGCGCGTTACCCGCTATGATGGCTATGTCTTCAACCCATAATACTCCTGACAGTAGCTTCTATATTGATCAATCCCCATCCCAACCACTCGGGGTGGGGCGCTCTGGGGCTAGGTTCGCAGCAAAGTCCATGGCCGTATCCCGGATATAGCATATGACTCCAGCAGTCTTAAATTTTGTCTCAGGCGAGTCTCTTAGGTGGAGTTCCAGTTGTGGCCAGACTGGACTCTGGCCATTGCACAGAGACGCCTAGTGACGTCCTTGACGCTGATTGCCACTCTCCTGCCCCAACCGTCTTTCCCCAGTTGCGAGGTAAAGTACTGCACGGAGAGTCACGTTGTTTCCAGCTCACGGGCTCTCCGGTCTCTATATGAGGTAAGCATTCTGGTCGGTGCCAGAGGTTCCGCCGTAAAATGGCAGGGGCCTAGTCCAGACTCCCCAAAGCACCAAAACATGTAGTGGGTCACTCAGGCCCACGGGAGTACACTCATCAATGGAGACACTGGGTTGAAATAAATAAAAAGGGGGAGATGTGGAGAGCCGCTTTCCGGGTTAGGGCCTAGTGGACACGCTGCAGCCTGCTCTAGAGTACACCCCTCCCATCGAGTGAGCCAAGATGGCGCTCACATCCTGCTTCCGCATATGACGCATGAGGCAGCGGTTGCTGCTAGCCTATTGTACACGCTTACGTAGTGCCAGCTTATTGGTTGTGACTATTGTATATAAGAGATTACCCGGGCTAGCCTCGGGGAGACAGCCCACAAGGAGCCGTGCCTGACGGCCGCACAGAGGTTGTTCTCCCACGGGGTATGAGGCCTCGTGTGGGAAATGTAACAGAGAAAGTTTCTTCCTGACTCCAGTAAAAGGCTTGCGCTCACAGCCATTGTGTGCCTCGAGTGTTAGTTTGTCTGTGTCTCTCTCTCTCATCCCTTGTTTCTCCCCTCGCCGGCCGGGGAACAGGGGTCGAGCGGGGCGGCGCCGGACAAGTGGTGGCCCGTACGGGGAACGCTCCTCCTCCTGCCTCGCTCTCGACGGTCCCTCTGTGAGGAGAGCAGCGCTGCGCATCGAGCTTACGGCGGACTTCCCGCGCCTGATCAACGCGAGAAGGTGAGTGCGTCTTATTACATGATAGTTAGGGCCCGTGGGTTTTCAGGTGACCCCGGGGGACTCGGAAGAGCTCTCCGAGTGACTGAAGTATAGTGCCGACTGCAATCATGGGGCAGTCCGGAAGTTCACCTCTGTTAGCTCCTTTAAAAACCCTCCTGAAGCAGAGGGGTATCTCAGTTAAGAAAAACTCCCTACAGAGGTTTCTTGATGATATTGAAACTTTTGCCCCCTGGTTTCCCTCCACCGGCGGCCTCAGTCTACCCTCTTGGATGAAGCTTGGTCGCGATATAGACCGGGCGCGTCAGACGGGCATTTGCTTAGATCCGATTCTAGTCCCTATATGGGAGACCGTCCGCGCGGATCCTTGAACTGGAGTCAGCTACAGGCCTAACTCCGTCTTCCGCCTTGCAAGAGGCGCGGCACGCTCTCCAGGAAGCCCAGTCGGTGTCATCTGCGGCTGGCTCCCATAAAGGCAAGCAGCCAGAGTTGAGTGGTGGTAGCTCGGACACCTCTGCCTCAGAATCGGATAGCGATGACGGTGAGGGAGCGGAAGCGCCTCCATTAATTGATTGGGAGGAGCCTTCCGCCCCACCCACGAGGCCTTCCGCCCCGCCGGCATCTGTCGCCGCGTCACAAAAAACGCCGCAGCTTCCGGTGGGCGGGTTGAGCGGCCCCGCTAAAGGCTCCTACCGGGGGCTCCCCCTAGTGCCCGAATCCGGTAATTTCGCTGATCCGCCTTTGCGGAGCCGGGAACCCCTTGCAGACGGGCCGGGGGAGGGGTATCCACAACTGCTTCCCCCACCAGAGTACCCAGGCCCCTTAGACCCCATATCAATAAAAGATGGGAGGAGGCATTTCTGGAAATGGGTCCCCTCTTTAACCTTTAGACCTTTCGGTGTACTAGGTGGGTATCAACCGCTTAAGCCTGAATCAACCACAGAAATGTTCCCGGTCATTATTAGCCACCAAGGCAACAACCAATATGAGGCATATGATTACAAACTCTTGAAGGAGCTGAGGCAGGCCGTTCATCAGTACGGTCCCAATGCCCCTTATACCTTGAACATGATCGAGAACCTCTCTGCTCTAAATCATACACCCGCAGATATTTTTCAGCTAGCCCGTGCTTGCTTGCCGTCAGGCCGATTCATAGATTGGAAAGCATGGTTTGAGGAGTTAGCTGAAGAGCAGGCCGCAAGGAATGCGGCGGGGAGACGTGGCGGGTGGAATGCTGACATGCTGTTGGGGAGAGGCGCCCATGCCCAGAACCAAACGGGTTTCCCACAAGAGGTCTACGCCCAGATCTTCCGCCGTTTTGTGGGTGCCTGGAAAAAGCTAACAGGTAAGGGAGAGGCTCAGGCCTCACTCAGCAATATACACCAAGGCCCCACAGAACCATTTGCGGATTTTGTAGCCAGGATGCAAACCGCAGCTGAGAGAATCTTCTCAGATCCAGGAGTAGCAGAGACTGTGGTTAAGCAAATGATTTTTGAGCAGTGCAACAAGGAGTGCAAAGTTATCCTGGCACAAAACAGAGCAAAAAATTTGACAGAGTGGGTCAGGCTCTGTAGAGATACTGGCAGCCCTTTAACTAATGCAGGTCTAGCTGCCATGCTAGCTAGCTCCCTACAGGTGGCTACAAAAGGCCCGAGAACCTTAGGGGCAAAGTCTAACGGGTGCTATGGCTGTGGCCAATCAGGGCACTTTAAGAGAGATTGTCCCAATAGACGTCAGCCCCCTGCCACTCAACGGTTTGGCGAACCAGGTGCAGTAACCAGGCCGTGTGGCCGTTGCCACAAGGCCCTGACCCGGTGCTCAGCTGGGCCAGAGGCTCTGTTTGTGTTTTTCCCCAGGAACCAGGACGTCAACCAGTGTGGGTTCCGGAAAGACTGGTGAGAACCGTGACATCACCTGAAGAAGCCAAGGAATAGCTGTCAGAAACGCCAACGAATATACAACCTGAACCATTAGACCAAGCCTCCGACCCTGCTGATGATGGCGACGACCGACAAGACGATAATAGTAGGACTGACCACCCCGCGGTTGCCCAAAAGAGGATCGGTAACTCTGTTCTTTGCTCTCCTATAGCAATCCTTCTAATCTGCCTTTTTCTTTTTTTAGTGGAACTGTGGTAGCGCAGGAGAGTGGTCTTTGGGGCCTGTGGCATCATCCCCCGACCCTGGCCCCATTCTCTGCTGGGTCTCCCGCCTCTCCTGTGTTTTTCACTCGTACCCTGTCTCTAGGTCTCCACCACCTGCCTTCTGACAGAAATATTTCCTCCACAAGCTTCAACGAGTCCTTCCCCCTCACCAATGACACACTGATCCTCTCTTTGCTAACCTCTCTGTCAAGGTTGTCAACACCACAGTTGCGGCGAATGCTACTTGTGAAACTGGTAATGGCGAGTTAAGTAAGGGAGTCTTGCTTGAATTTCTTAACGTTACAGGGAAGAGCCGCCAGTCTTGTGAAGGGATCTTGAGTAAAAATGAGACTCAAAGGTGCCTTTTCCTTCCGGGGTTTGCTCCTACAGTCTGCAACCGTTCCAAAGACCCGGATGCCTCGCCGCCCCGCTATCCTAGTGTATCGCCCAAGTTATGTCTGGTTCCCCGTCAAGGCAACCGACTGGGTTGGCCCTGTTTCTCAAGTTGTTTCACTTAACAATATCCCCTTCTCTAAGTCTAGGCGTCCAAGAGGCATACCTTACCCGAGACGTGCTACGCCGCCACAATCAGATGCTGAACTTAAATTTCCAGGCCATTCAGAAACTCCTAGCGGAGATAGATGAACTTGGACTAGAAATAGATGGACTCTGGAGAGTTCTCCAGCAGACGTGTGATACCCGATGGTTATTCGGGAGGCTTTGTGTCACCCCCGGTTAGGGTGAACTTGACAGAGGAGCAGCAAGATGTCGCCGAGTGGCTCAAGGACACTTATCTCCCCAACTTCACCAATCTCTCCGACCAAGTGAAATCCGACCTTCAGGGACTTGAGAACATTAGGAAATTGAAGCCTGTTAGTTTCGACCTTTCCACACTGGGCGAGACTGTAAAAAATCTGTGGGACCAAGTCACCTCTTGGTTTTCATGGCCCAATCTGACTTCTTGGGTTCTCCTCGCTATAGGATTGTTGGTGGGTTTAGTAATCGTTAAATGCCTGTTAGAACGTTTGTTTCAAGCACAGCAGCGACTGCGCGTTACCCGCTATGATGGCTATGTCTTCAACCCATAATACTCCTGACAGTAGCTTCTATATTGATCAATCCCCATCCCAACCACTCGGGGTGGGGCGCTCTGGGGCTAGGTTCGCAGCAAAGTCCATGGCCGTATCCCGGATATAGCATATGACTCCAGCAGTCTTAAATTTTGTCTCAGGCGAGTCTCTTAGGTGGAGTTCCAGTTGTGGCCAGACTGGACTCTGGCCATTGCACAGAGACGCCTAGTGACGTCCTTGACGCTGATTGCCACTCTCCTGCCCCAACCGTCTTTCCCCAGTTGCGAGGTAAAGTACTGCACGGAGAGTCACGTTGTTTCCAGCTCACGGGCTCTCCGGTCTCTATATGAGGTAAGCATTCTGGTCGGTGCCAGAGGTTCCGCCGTAAAATGGCAGGGGCCTAGTCCAGACTCCCCAAAGCACCAAAACATGTAGTGGGTCACTCAGGCCCACGGGAGTACACTCATCAATGGAGACACTGGGTTGAAATAAATAAAAAGGGGGAGATGTGGAGAGCCGCTTTCCGGGTTAGGGCCTAGTGGACACGCTGCAGCCTGCTCTAGAGTACACCCCTCCCATCGAGTGAGCCAAGATGGCGCTCACATCCTGCTTCCGCATATGACGCATGAGGCAGCGGTTGCTGCTAGCCTATTGTACACGCTTACGTAGTGCCAGCTTATTGGTTGTGACTATTGTATATAAGAGATTACCCGGGCTAGCCTCGGGGAGACAGCCCACAAGGAGCCGTGCCTGACGGCCGCACAGAGGTTGTTCTCCCACGGGGTATGAGGCCTCGTGTGGGAAATGTAACAGAGAAAGTTTCTTCCTGACTCCAGTAAAAGGCTTGCGCTCACAGCCATTGTGTGCCTCGAGTGTTAGTTTGTCTGTGTCTCTCTCTCTCTCCCTCTGTTCTCCTCGCCGGCCGAGGACAGGACGCGCGGGACAGATCGAGAGGGCGCCGGACAATTTAGATGAGATCAAATTAAATCAGGGTGGTCCTTAATTGATAAGACTTGAGTCCTTATAAGCAAAGGAAGTTGGGACACAGTCACACAGTAGAAGCCAGATGTCAGTAGAAGCCAGAAGATGGTGAAAATCAGAGAAGCAGATGCAGAGATCACCATGTGATGGAAGAATGCCAAAATGCTATAGGCTGTGAGATAGAGCAAGTCCTGCTGACAATTGATGTAGGACTCCATCCTTCAAAACCATGAGACATAACATTCCTGTTCAAATCAATCCATTGTGTGATATTTGTTATAGCAGCCCTGGCAAACTAAGACCCCCAGCAAGAAGTTATGTAATCATTAGTTGCTCAGAATATATCCAGAAAGACTTGATAGAGCTTCAGTTTTTATTTAGATTTTTTACAGCTATCTGAGCACACTGACAACAGGTTTCTGAGGGGATGCATATTTTTATATTCCACATTGCAAGTTTTCTTTAGGAAAGAGTGGGCACCATCTCGATTTCAGATTCCTTTAAACAGGGCTTCTCAACTTAGGCATTGTTAATGTCTTGGGCCTAATAATTGTAGGGGGATTCTGTTCTGTGCCTTGTCAGAAGTTGAACAGTGTCCTTGGTTTCTACCCACTAGGTGACAGTAGCACACTCTCAGATTTGAAAACCAAAAACAATGTTTTCAGATGTTGCAAAATGCCCTCAGTGGTGGGTAGGCGGTGGCAAAATCATGCCCAATGAAAACCACTCCTTTAAAACAAATCTAAAACAAATCTATCAGATTTTCAGGTTGTATTTTGCTTTATATTTCCCAAAGGAACTCAGTGAATTTTTATGCAATAATCTATAAAGCTAACAAGACAAAGCATATTAGACAGATGAAGTAGAGATCCTATTTTATTGTTACAATAACAAATTTCCCAATGCTAGGAATGTGTTTATTCTTTATACTAAATTTAAATGTTACTTTGAAAAGGATGTGTCTTGGAGCTGTGCCTTGGCATGTTAAGCTCGAAAATTACTTCCAGTGTCATGATCATATCACAAATTGCACTGAGATCAAAAAGTGCTCTTCATATACACCAGATTGGTTGAGGAAAGTTGACACTGTTTTTGGAGCTGAGTTCACTTCTAACATATATTCATATAATCATGCTTTGTAGGCTGTCTCTACTTGACAATACAACTATCAGAACAAAGAAAAAATCACACAGCTGCTTAAGATATGATACATAACTATTTTCTCTGATTGTCTTTTACTGTCTACTTGCACAGATTTCCCAGGGTCTTTTATGTTTATGATTGTCTTTACCTTCAGAGAGTGAAAAAATCATACTGTCGTATTTGAATAGTAGGTAAAAGCTGAATTAACTGGATATTTGGATGGATTCAGTTCAATTGAATGACCTAGAAAATATGCCTATATATATTTTCAGTGGAGGGTGATTTGAATACATGTTTTATTAATATTGAGTTATGTTTTCCTTTTTTTTAAATCTCCCTTTAATTGGCCTTTTTTTAAACATCTCCCTATTTTCTGTCATGTCAGATAAATTAATTCTGAAAACTGAATTTCAGGAAATACAAAAGCAAACACATTCACCCCGGGAAATGTGTGCTAGAGCAGGGCATATGATTATGAATTTAATGTTATTTTATATAATATGCATTAATGAGACTAAGAAAACAAATAAGAAAGAATCGTTGCTTCAACCACTGACTAGTAAGCATAGCTTACTCAACTAATAAAATTGGATTGTGAAAAACTTAGAGTTCACTTTTAAAGAACCAATTACATTAAAAATCACTCTACTTATATATTTAGATTGCTTTTTTGGCCGATTTTTTCTTAAATTGAAAATGAAAAGTGAGGCATACTTAAATTATCAATGAAAATATTTTTCTCTATCTTGAATTTTATTGCATGACTATTTGCATTATGCTATAATTAAGTTGCTTTCTTTTTTTTGGAGGCAACAATTCTTTACTAAATATGATAAAAGATTTGTTTTTAAATGATATTTGTATTCTGAGGTGAGTCTGGGGTAAGATTTATTAAAAGCTTTTCTGACTGAAAATCTTGAAGCTCTTTCTAAAAGAGGACTTCCTTAATATCTTATAATCATACGGCATCTAGAATTGCCTCTACTTTGAAATCTGAAATGAAAAAGGATTAAAGTATGCAAATATGAAAACTGCTAGCATATAGATATCTAAGTCACTCTTGATATTATAGTACTACCACTTAAAAGTGCATTATTTCAGAAAAATATTGCAATCAAGACATAAAATATAATAGACAATCAATATGCAGAATGCCAGCAAAACATCATATAAACTATGCATCTTTCCTTGTTAAAGTCTTATATGAGCTATGAATTATGCAAAATAACCAAGAGATCCTATTAAAAAAGGTGATACATCTTCAGGATCCTAGTACATGAAAGACCATTTGAGCATTCCTCTCAAGGTTATTACAGAGTTATCAGAATCCCTCAGTCTGAAAGTTTTAAATGGAAGTAGGATAGTGAGGATGTATTGCAAATTATATGCTGGTGGAGGAGAAATGCTGCAGAAAAAAAATTGATGCAGTAATCAAAATTATTTAGTAGGTCATTCATTTGTTCAAAAGCACAATTTTGAAGTGATAGCCTGACTGCAGCAGTGATGTCATTAGTTAGAGCATGTATTTAAAAAAAAAAGATACCATTAATATGCATAACATATCACCCAATAAGAATTTATATTTACTCAACTGGCTGAATTTGTTGTTTTTTAGGTGTGTCATTTAATGCTTTCAATTATTATTGTTGATGTATTGGTATGATTAACAATAACACTGCCATTCAAGTATGACTAAGAGACCTTGATTAATCATGAGAAATCATAGAAAAGCAAGTTCAGATAATCTGTCATAAATTAGGTTATGTATCTAAAACTTAAGACCGCTACTCTGTTTTTAAGACACCCAAAATCCTGGGTCAGATATAAGAGAGTTGAGTAATCAGTGGATTGCTTTCTTTACATAATCCTCACTAGCTTATTATTTCCCCCCTTAATAACCAATTATTTTGTCAAAATGAAGGCTGATGAATTTCAGTCTGATGTGTCTTCAGAAGCCAGAGACACTAATCTGGTTAGCCAATGAAAGTAATGACAAATGCCCTTGGGCACAATTTAAACAATATAAATTATACTCCCCAGGATGCTGACTTCCAATAATATCATTATGCCTGCTTTCAGATGTCTCCTCCAGAAAGGCACACATAAACACCATTTAAGTTTGAAAAAATGCAAGCTAACAAAGCACTTATAAAATAAGGAATTAGAAACAAAGCATAGCATTAAATGTGATATGGCTATTTCAAAAGTTTTAATTGAAACATTTTGGGGATAAATTTTGGGGGATTGGGAATAAATTATCAGGATATGTGTGTATCTTAATGCTCTATATTAAAATTAGAATTCTGAAATTACCATATTCATTTTCATAGCCTAAGTTTAATAATTTCACTGAAAATGGTGAAAGAAGTAGAAAAGGAAAACTCTTACCCTGCACATCATCAACAATCCTGGAGATTATTAATGTTGAGAGTCACCATAGCTATTGGTTAAAGCATAGACTTTGGAGTCATAGCTAGCTGCTCTTTGGTAACTTTACCTATCTGTACCTTATAGTTGTATTCTCTTTAAAATAGGCTTTTTATGATGTGTGCTGTCTGTGCCTTCTCTTGTTCTGCTTTATTTCAGAGGATCTACTTCTGCACACTGCACTTTCTGATCTCCAGGTCAGCTGCAGTGTTTGCCAATGACAGGAAAAAAGTGGAGACTGTGGGGCTAGAAGAAAGGAGAAGCCAAGCAGGTCTTTAGCCTCTCTCTCTGCTTCTGGTGGCTTCCCCAGCAACGGCTGAGTCTCCTCCAGTGGACAGTGGCTGCAGCTCTAAAGGGACAGTGGCTCTCGTAGCTTCTGCAGGACAGGCCCTCTGTTGTTCCAGCTTCTGTTGGGTGACTTGGGCTGCGAGTCTGAGAATCACTCTTCTTCCTATTTTTGTCCCCACTCCACAACTGGTACATGCTTCTGCTGTTGCTAATTGGAATGCATCACCTTGCCTTTTTTACATTCTCAGCTCTTCTATATGTAACTAGTTCCCTGGATTGCATTCTCTTTGTTTTAAATACAGAGTTTAGTCTTTTTTCTTATACAAGTGTACAGAATGGATACAGAAAAATTAGGTGAATTAATGCTTGCAAAGTCAGGAGAACATGATGTAGCAGGTACTACACATCCATTTAAGTAAATAACCATTTTTTTTTTTATTTTGTGAATGTTCTTTGAACTTTTTTGCCTCACAGAAAATTACATTACAAACAGCTGCAATGTTGCTCTACTCTAGCTTTTTGTTATTATTACTTTCTTTCAATAAATCATTGTTGCTGACAAGTGCAGGTTTGAAGTAAAATGTGTGAATTTTAGTGGAAATGTAAAATTTTATTTTTCAAAAAGTGAGAGAAGGAAGAGGTATATAGGTTTTCTGGATCCTGTTTTAGCTTCAGTTCTGTCATTTCTAAAAATATTTTCTCCTTTTTATGGGGTGAATGGGTTAACTTTTTAAAATCAGTTTATATTCTTAAAATCTGTTTCTAATTCTAAAATTTCCCTTTTATAACTAGGCTATTCACCATTTTCTCATCTTTATTTAGGGAGTGCAATTATTTACCTTAAGGTTGTTTGAAGATTATATGAGAAAGTCACTTTTTGAATTCCACCCCTTTTCTAACTTTGGCCAATCAGGATATTACTAGAACTTGAATAAGGCTGGGTTCACTTGGGAATCATCTCAATATGCCATGCTCCTAAAATGAGTATAAAATCTTATACCAAAAAGCTTAAAAATTGTCAAAGAGGGTATTGAATCACAAAACAACATTTAATTAACATCCACTTTCTATATTTCAGTTCACAAGTTCATCTCTGCAACCAGATTGCCCCCACCTCCACCCTCTAAAAATGTCACTATGAAAAATTTGGCACCTACTCATTCTCCTTCTTCCAGTTTTTTCTTTCAACTCACTATCAACCCAAATAAGGGTCCAGAAGCAGAGCAGCCCCAACCCAAAAAGACAAACTATAATTATATAAATTTTAATTTTTTCCCCTATTACATAAGTATACTCATTCTCTCCCATCATAACAAATAAAAGAAAAAACAAGTAAATGAACTATACATACATATATATGTACTATATACATACACATCTGTATAATCAGACAGCCCTCTACATTTGCTTATTTTAAAGTGCTCCTGTTTCCTTATCAATTATTTTGTCCTCAACTCCATGAATTCAGGCTTCTTCCCTCCTCCATCTATTCTAAATACTCTTGCAATGTTTCCAATGACTTAGAAATTACATATATTTCAATATTATTTTCATTGACTTCTCTGTAATCAGCTTCTGCTCTACTACTTTCTCTTAAAGTTTCTCCCTGAGCTTTGATCACATTTTCTCAGTCTTGCTGGAGGTTCCTTCTTACTGGTCTGAAAATCTGGCTTTCTGAAGGATTCTATCCTTTTGTTTGTCCCTTTTGTACAGCTTCACAGTTAAGGCCCTATGTAGTCCCATGCCATCAATTACTACCTATGTTCAAAATAATTAAAAATACATATTTCTCAACCAGACCTTTCTCCCAAGCATCAGTGTTTGTCCATGTAATTAACCAATGTAAAATTTTCCTCAGGCAAAACCTTCAGGCAGACCAATATGTTCATTCTCTTCAAACTTGTTCCCATCTCTATGAATGGTTCCCTAACCCAACAAAATTTCTAAACCTGAAATCATCTACCTCCAATACCCTCCTATTCTGGTTTGCTAATGCTGCCTCTAAGCAAAATATCAGAAATGGGTTGGCTTTTATAAAGGGGTTTATTTGGTTACAAAATTATAGTCTGAAGGCCATAAAGTGTCCAACGTAAGGCATCAACAATCGGGTACCTTCACTGAAGGATGGCCATTGGCATCTGGAAAACCTCTGTTAGCTCAGAAGGCATGTGGCTGGTGTCTGCTTGCTCCCAGGTTGCATTTCAAAATGGCGTTCTCCAAATTGTCTGCATCAGCTTCCAACGGCCATCTTCAAAATGTCTGTCTCAGCTACAGCAGCAAGCTCCTTCTGTCTGAGCTTATATAAGGCTCTAGTAAACTAATCAAGGCCCAGGCTAAATGGGCAGAGCCACAACTCCATGGAAATTATCTAATCAGAGTTATCACCTACAGTTGGGTGGGTTACAACTGCATGAAGCAACCTAATCCAAAGTTACAACTTAATCAACACTAATACATTTGCTCACACAAGATTACATCAAAGAACATGGAGCTTTAGGGGACATAATACATCCAAACTGGCATACCTCCCTGTATTAGTTAGGGTTCTCAAGGGAGACAGAATCAATGAGAGATGTAACAAACTGTCAACTCCAAGGAAGATGTCCGATGAACTCCTCGGGAAACGAACTGACAACTTCGACGAGCTCCCCAGGAAACGAACCGGCAACTTCGATGAACTCCTCAGGAAATGAACTGGGATTTTCGACGAACGTGCTCGATGAACTCCTCAGGAAACGAACCGGCACCTTCGATGAGCTCCCCAGGAAATGCTTCACTGGGCAGCCGAAGAAGAAGTGAAGGTTCTCTAACCGTCCCACTTATAAGCCTTCAACTGATCACCTGGACCAAATCCAGCCAATTGCATTCTCTCATTGTGGAAGGCACACCCCTTGATGAGTCATCAGTCAGCTGCAGTCAATTGACTTATGATCCAACAAACCAGCTCGTTGGTTTATTAACCAGCCTCAAATATCCTCATAGCAATCGTCAGGCCAGTGCCCTCTTGACCAGACAGCTGGGTCACCTAGCCAAGTTGACACATGAACCCAACCATCACAGTCCACCCCTTGTCAACTTGGCAGTTGTCACATCACCTAAAACCATACCTTCAAAATGAACGTTACAGCTTATGCCATATGATAAGGGGATAAGACAGAGAAGAAAGCAAAGATATTTGCTTTACAGACAAATACAAACATAATCATAACAAAATGAGGAAATATTCATGTCATCATAGTCCTTGTTTCTGTAACTGGTCACCTGGCCGTAGTTCATATTTATCACGACCTTCTTCTGCTGAAGTCACCCTCTGGTGAGCATTCACATGGGACACAAATATCTTCACGTTATTTGCCCACTCAGAAAGGTCTATCCACATACCCCTTCCCCAGACTTCTTTGTCACCAATCTTCCAATCATGTTCCTTCCAAGTCCCTGACCATCCAGCCAAACCATTAGCAACAGCCCAGGAATCAGTACACAGATACACCTCTGGACAGTTCTCCTTCCAAGCAAAGTGAACAACCAGGTGCACTGCTCAAAGTTTTGCCCACTGGGAGGATTTCCTCTCACCACTGTCCTTCAGGGACATCCCAGAAAGGGGCTGCAGTGCTGCAGCTGTTTACTTTTGGGTGGTGCCTGCATATCGTGCAGAACCATCTGTAAACCAGGCCCGAGTCTTCTCTTCCTCAGTCAACTGACTGTAAGGAACCCCCCAAGATGCCTTAGCTCTTGCCTGGGAAAGAGAAGGTAAGGTGGAAGGAGTGGGGGCCATGGGCATTTGGGCCACTTCCTCATGTAACTTACTTGTACCTTCAGGACCTGCTTGAGCTCCATCTCGTATATACCATTTCCGTTTTATGATGGAGTGCTGCTGTGCATGCCCAACTTTATGGCTTGGTGGGTCAGGCAACACCTATCTCATGATAGGTAACTCGGGTCTCATGGTAACTTGGTGACCCATGGTTAAGCGTTCTGTCTCTACTAAGGCCCAGTAGCAGGCCAACAGCTGTTTCTCAAATGGAGAGTAGTTATCTGCAGAGGATGGTAAAGCTAAAATCCTAAGGGCCTGTGATTCTCCTATACGAGCCTGCCAAAGGCTCCAAACAGCATCTCTATTTGCCACTGACACTTCCAGCACCTGGTTAAGCTTACGATAATCCACAGTCATCCTCCAAGACCCATCTGTTTTCTGCACAGGCAAAATAGGAGAGTTGAATGGGGATGTGGTGGGAATCACCACCCCTGCATCCTTCAAGTCCTTAAGAGTGGCATTAATCTCTGCAATCCCTCCAGGAATCCAGTATTGCTTCTGGTTCACTATTTTGCTAGGCAGGGGCAGTTCTAGTCGCTTCCACTTGGCCTTTCCCACCATGATAGCCCTCACTCCAGGAGTCAGGGAACCAATGTGAGGATTCTGCCAGTTGCTGAGTATGTCTATTCCAATTATGCATTCTGGCACTGGGGAAATAACCACAGAATGGGTCCAGGGACCCACTGGACCCACTGTGAGATGGACCTGAGCTAAAACTCCATCAATCACCTGACCTCCATAAGCCCCAACTCTGACTGGTGGACCAGAGTGATGTTTTGGGTCTCTGGGAATTAATGTTACTTCTGACCCAGTGTCTAATAATCCACGAAATATCTGATCATTTCCTTTTCCCCAATGCGCAGTCACCCTGGTAAAAGGCCGTAGGTCCCCCTGGGGAAGGCTGGGAGGAAGATTAACAGTATAAATTTTTGGCAGTGTAACAGGGTCCTTCCCCAAGGGTATCTGGCCTTCCCTTCATTCAAGGGATTCTGGATCTGTAAACTGTCTCAAGTCTGGGAATTGATTAAGGGGCCGTGACTCTCTGTTTTTGTAATTCAAGGGAGACTTTTGTTCACGTGACCTAGAATTCTTCTGCCTACATAGTTCAAACAAGAATTTAGTTGATTGCCCATCTATTTTACTACTTGGTACTCCATGAGCCACTAGCCAACGCCATAAGTCTCTGCGAGTCATATTATTTTGATTGCTGCTTTGAGCCTGTTTTCCATTATGGTAGCCATGCCCGTCTTGTCTGTGGCAATTAACTGCAGCCACTTTGCTTCTGCTGACTCAGGACCCGATTATCCCCATTGGGTTTAAGGATTTCAACTCAGTGACAGCAGTTCCTACAGTAATATCTGACCTACAGAGAAGGGCGACTACAGAGCTCTTCAGGGATGATGGAGCTAGTCTCACAAATTTATTCCTTACGGTCCTGGTAAAAGGTGTGTCCTCTGGACATTCCAGGGGTGTGTGAGCAGGTCTTACATGATAAATCCACTCTAACATTCCAATCTCTCTAAGCCTTTGAATCCCCTCCTCCACATTGTACCAGGGCAGTTCCGGCATTTCAACCTCTGGTAATCCTGGCCACCTTTTGATCCATGTTTCAGCCAGCCACCAAAACAAACTGTTAACATCCTTTCTAACCCCTCCAGCTACAACATTGAATGAAGAATCTCTGCTTAGTGGGCCCATATCAGTAAATTCAGCCTGATCCAACCTTATATTCCTTCCACCATTATCCCACACTCTTAATATCCATTCCCACACATATTCCCCTGGTTTCTGTCTGTATAAGTTGGAAAACTCATACAGTTCTTTTGCAGTATAGCGTACTTCCTCATGGGTCACACTTTGTACCTCACCCTTTGGGGCTTCTTGGGTCTTGAGCCTAGTTATAGGTCTTGAAGCAAAAACTGGTGGTGGGGGTAGGTCATGAAAAGAGTTAGAATTATCTCTCAAGCCATTCACCTCAGGACATTCTGTTGAATTTTCATCTCTTAAAACAGGATTAATCTCTCCAGACAAAGGAGTGAGGGCTGCTTCCTCAGGGGAGGTGATTACAGTATTAGTAGGCACTGAAGGGTTAATCTCCTTAGGTGGGGGTTGGGTGGCAGGCTCCTTAGGGCAGACTGGAGGCAGAGAAGCTGGTACCAAGTTGGTACTTCTGGTACCAAGTTGTATTAGTTAGGTTCTCTAGGGAGACAGAATCAATGAGAGATGTAACAAACTGTCAACTCCAAGGAAGATGTCCGATGAACTCCTCGGGAAACGAACCAACAACTTCGACGAGCTCCCCAGGAAATGCTTCACTGGGCAGCGGAAGAAGAAGTGAAGGTTCTCTAACCGTCCCGCTTATAAGCCTTCAACTGATCACCCGGACCAAATCCAGCCAATTGCATTCTCTCATTGTGGAAGGCACGCCCCTTGATGAGTCATCAGTCAGCTGCAGTCAATTGACTGATGATCCAACAAACCAGCCCGTTGGTTTATTAACCAGCCTCAAATATCCTCACAGCAATCGTCAGGCCAGTGCCAGCTTGACCAGACAGCTGGGTCACCTAGCCAAGTTGACACATGAACCTAACCATCACACTCCCCATCCAATTATTTATTGAGTTTTGATCATTCTAGCCTCTAAATACTTCTAATATTTCCTGTCCGCATTATGATTGTGATTACCTTTTCTCATAGTCTCATGATTTTTTATTTAGGCTTTTGTAAACACTCACCTGATCTCCCTGCCCATCTAAATGGAACACTCCACTGTGGCCTAAATCACATTTTATAAAACTGTGGAGTAATCATTCACAAATGTACATATGATTATATTACTCCCTAATTAAAATAATTGTTAGCTCCCTAATGCCTACAGGATGAAATATAAGTTCTACTGTGTGACTACAAGTTTCTCTATGACATACTTTTTTCCCCTCTTTCTAAGCTTTGTTCATCATGCCATGTCTCAAATTCTACTATCTAGCTAGAATAAAAAGAACTAGTTTGTATCAGCAACTTGTCCCCAGCTTTCCTCTTTGTCTGAGGTCTCTTAACACTTTTTCTTTCCGTGGTAACTCTGGTCAGGTTTTTTGCTTATTTGTGTGTGTTGGTTTTATGTTTTAAATTCAACTTATATACATTCACTCTTATGAGGCCTCTTTTAATTACCCAATCAGTAGACAGTATACAGATGGTAAGAAGATAGAGGGATATCATCTACCATTGTAGATCAGATTAGCATACTTTACCCCTTAGCCAAACTTCTGCCTTCTGATGTTACAAACTGGGGAAAGCTAAGCCTCATTGCCCATTGCAAATGGAATTTTTAATGAGGTGAAGATTTTACCAATCAGATACAGTCTCACAAAGTGTGAATTTTGAACCAATTTAAACTAAAAGACAGAAAAGATAGTAGTACCACTTCATGCAACATGAGGCTTCCATTTTGCAATTAATGATTTCACATACAGGGTGTAGTTCTAGAACCAAATATTGAAATGACAGCTCATGATAATCGACTAGTAGTGATGATGGTGCATTTCTGGAGACAAGAGCCATAGCAATGGCTTATTGTTTCCCCATTTTCCAGATTGTTCCACAGAGGACCTATTCTCATAAAATTTCTCAGAGTCAAACTAGACCTTAAAATGTGCTATTCTGGTTTAACAATGATTTCATGAGCACTGATCCCTATCTTAAACCCTATATTGTCACCCTGACTGATACAACTACAGGAGATTAGGTAATTCCAGCCAGGATGGCTCATGTGATAGCTGGATGGTAGCTAACATTGAATGAATGTTTACCATATTTTATCAGTTTTAGAATAGTATATTTATGTCTTCACAACATTCTTCATAAATGATTGTTCCCATTTTATAGATTAAAAAACTGGCATACAGAAAAGTTAAGTAACTTTCCTAAAGTTAAACAAATAATAAGCCATGAATCCAGAAAATGAACAACAAATATTTTCTCCCAAACTCTGCCTTAAACTCTACATACAGGTTCTCTTCTATGTTGGAAAATTTACCATAGTTTTCAGTCTTATAGGCTGTAAAATTTGAACTCTTTAGAACATTGTGGATTTCTCCATTCCATATTGGTAGATTTACATTAAAACAACTTCACAGGACAGCCACATAGAAACAGAATGCAGTCTATTAACACAAAGAGAGGTGCAGATCCCATAGATATGAGAATATTTATCTTGGCCTGACCAATACCATTTTTTGTCCTTTAGGAAAATTGTAGAGGAGTCCACATCATAATTCAAGTTTGCTTGAGGTACGTGGAATAATAATGAAAAGAATTAAAGGAATAAAAGGAATAAAATTAATGGCTCCTATCTTCATAAATTAGGACGTGGTCTTGAATATGGGAGTGAATTATTGGAAGTTATTTGGCTATAACTCCCTGCACAAATCTTCATGATATAATTTACCTTAGCAGTAAAAGTAGAATAATTTAAAACAATTTGCCTAAGATTCCTTCTCCTTTGGATAGCTCTTTGATTAAAGCAGTCAACATTTTCTTCTAAAATCCCTTTGTATCTTCATTTTTTTTTCCATTGGTCAACCTCTCCTTCTTCTTTAGATATGATGCCTACATTCAGTAAATAGTTGCTTTTGTCATCAGTTCTCAGGCCATCTATCTCTGTGAATTTGTTTCTCTCTCAAAAGGCAATGGTGTTTCCCTTCTCTTCAATTTCTTTGGGAAACTTGCAATATAACCTCTTTTTTTCTTGGTAACAGACACTTGCTACCTGTATTCTAATCTTATCCATTACATGTTTATTCAATTAGAGTGAAAGTTCCAGGAGACGAGAGACTGGGTCACATTTATCTTTGTAGCCTCATGTAGCAAAGCACAAAGTTCCAAAAATGACCAAAAATATTTTCTGAACAAAATGGTATTTTTGAAAGAACTTTACAAATTGCAAAATGTATACTGATATGATATTAATATTATTAGGTTCATTGATTAAAATATACTTCCAAGATTTAAGAATAATTTAAACTTTGTTTGCCAAAGAGAACATTATTACAAAATGTGTATGTTTTTTATCTTTTATGCATTTCCATACTGCTAGCTTCTAAAGACTCAATAAGATAAAACATCATTTTGGTGAGGGAAAAGTTAGTACACATTATTTTAGCACTTCACACTTCAAAATTGCTCTTAAAAATGTGAATACTTAATTGCCTTATTTGCCATATCTAAGGATAAAGAATCTAAAGAATAAGATAAGATTACTTTGAAGAATCTCTGCTGGGATAATGGATTGTTCCCGTTATTTTAGTGCCAGACAAATATAATGAGACCCAATTTTCAAACAAATGTTTGCAGGTTGAGGGTCTTTGAAAATATTTTTGGGAGATCAGCTTAGTTTACTTCAACAAATATTTGCTGAGTATCTATTGTGTACCCAGTGTACTAAATTCCAGGCATGCATAATGAATTAAAAACAAGCTTAGCACAGAATTTCCAGTAGTAAAATTAAATATGCAAAAAGAAAATTCTAATTACAGGTGAGAAGGGTAATAATAAAACATTTAAGCTTGCCTTAGGACTGGAGTGTGGATAGTGTTAAGTGATTTGGAAGATTTCTGTTTATGGTGACATCTGAACTAAATGTTAAAGATTGAGAAGTCTGAATGAATGACACAATCTTTTCAGTTCAAGAGATTTGCAAAGTTGCAGAAGCATGAAGTTGCTTGTGGGTCTGGAGACCAAAAATAATTCATTAATGTTGGAGTATAAACTGAGGTACAGACTTATAGAAGATTGTATACCTTTTAAGACCTAGAAAGCATCCATATCATGGAAAATTTGTCTGTAAGTATTAAGAATGGGTGGCAGCAGCTGCCCAAAATATTACCACAAATACAGTAGTCTGCACAAAAGAAATGTTTTGTTCATGCTATTGCCTTATCATAAGTCATTCAACTTTTTAGTAATATAGACATAAAATATAATTTATACTCTTTTAATTTGCTTACAATTAGTTATACAATGCAGACCCCTCCTTCCACATTTAAATAATAATAAATTTAATAAAGAATGGGAGATGATACTTCATCCTGAAAAGTGGAATCAGGGTTCTTTTTGCATCAGCTGTTAAACAAACTTTGACAGGTGGGTTATATTTGCATACCAGTTTTTAATAAAATGTATCCTGATGAACCTTGTCAAAACTAAATTTCTTTTAGCATCCAGACTAGCAAGTAGTCTGAGAACTAATGCTGGAAAAATGAGGTTATGAGCTGTATGGTAGTTAAAGGATCTTTCTAACTTACTCTAGTTGAAGCAACTTTATCTCACAGTGAATGTTGCAATTGCCCCCTTAATACATTTCTCCTCTTCCACTTTTGTGTGGTTCACCCCAAAAGATCCTTTTCTTCACTGTAGCCAAAGCGCTTTTCAAAATGCTAATTTCATACTCCACTTCTACCCTCACTTTAGAAACCTTTAATAGCTCTATACTCCTTTTAGGATTGAAAGTTCAATCTGGAACATGGCCTACCAGATTCTGTAGGTCTCTTGTGTCCCCAGGATCCTCCTGCTCTCTCAAAACCAACCCAAACAACCTTGTTTGTGTCTGCCACGCCACAGAATCATGGCATAAGAAGTTCTCTCTGCCTAAGATGTTATTCCTAACTTTCCCCAAATTCCCATTTCCCCTTCACTGAGTTAACTAGCTTGTAGCCAACTTTCAGATCTCAAATAAATGGTCACTTTCCTAGAGAAACCTCCCCTGATCTCTTTACTGGTACAATAATCTTTAGGATGTGTCTCACAGTAACATATACTTCTCCTTTATTAACTGTAAAAAAATTTTATGATTTTACTATTATTACTATTATTATTACATTTATTATTTAAATAATGTCTAACTCCACTTCTAAATACTAAGCTCCATGAAGGCAGGGACAATAATTGTTTTTGTTCACCATTGCATCTTCTTGGTGACACCTTAGCATATAACAGCTAAAATAGAATGTTAAATTACAAGTTTCAACTGAAGGATCAAAGTACAAAATTTGCTGGATAGTTAAAGCTGATTAACTGTTAAGTGGTCCCCTTCCTAGAACCTGGGATGTAAAGTGTTTGAGGAGATGGAAATAGTGGGAGGATTTTTGAGGTGTCCTTAAGTCATTACCCATTCTCTATCAAGAGAAGTGTTAATACGAAGGTGAGGATATTTTCTCTAACTTCATGCTTAGATGATACTGGATTACTCCTAGATCTTGTTATGCTCTTTTTGTAGTTGGAGGGGACAGAGAAACAGAGCCTGACTC
This sequence comes from Choloepus didactylus, assembly GCF_015220235.1. Lineage (NCBI taxonomy): Eukaryota > Metazoa > Chordata > Mammalia > Pilosa > Megalonychidae > Choloepus > Choloepus didactylus. The sequence continues at coordinate 30,647,701 of NC_051307.1, forward strand.
ACACTTGAGTAAAATAGGGTACCCAATGGCATCAGGAGGGAGTGCTAACATTTGAAAGTAACTACACAACCTTCTGTCAGTGGACTGAAGAAGTGTGATTCCCAGAACCAATTGAGGCGACCACCATAAGAAAATCAGCCTGCCTTCATTTACAAAGGAAACCTTCCCAAGAAGAACATCTGCCAGGGGAGAGGACCCCAGCAGTATGAGGCTGTAGGCTGTTGTTTCCCAGAAAAAATAAATCCAGGGGCATAAATCTGGAGTGGCTGGCTAAAATAAAAGCAGAGCCTGTACCATGATGATTGCAGGTGGGGTGACCCAGTAGAGGACTCAGGATGTATCTGTGAAAGAACTAGCTTTAAGTATTAACTAATCAAGAGAATGAAAAACCATCTTACATAGTTCCAGCAAAGTAAACTCTTCCTGATCCCCTTCCATCTCATCCTTTCAACCTGTTTGCTCCTGTTGAAGTTAGAACAGCAGAAATAGAGAGGGAGAGAGGTGAGTGATAACTGAAAGTCAATGGTCTATAATTCTACTTCAGGGCAGTGGGCAGCCCATTACAAGTGAATGTTTCTGGTAGAAAAAAGAAACCTTATTATTCAATGATGCTTGCAGCGTTGATTAATATATTGGACATTTTAAATTTCATGATAAAGTGACTGTTGGACTTTCTGTCATTAAATAGTGGTCAGAAATGTCTTTGAGTCACTCTAGCTTTTCAAGTAAGAATAAAGGAAGAACTATCCACGTGGAAAAGTTTTAAAAGGATAAAAGACAAAAATAGTTACTTTAATGATTAAATCCCATGAGCGCCACCATGATTACTTGTTTAATAAGTACTTAATGCACATTTGTTGAATGAATGAGAAGCGTTTTTATCTTATCTTCTACTAATAAGCTGTATGACTTCAGAAAATGACTGAAAAAAATTGGTGTCATGTGTAAAAGTAAGAATTTTCCCTGGGTTTCTTAGTCTATTTCTAGCCCTGAACATCTACCATTCTTTAAAAATCTTAATTTGCTTAGACATCACCTTCTAGAAAATTTAGACTACCTTAATGTCCTTAAATAATAACTACTTTGCATATTAATATATGGAGATAATAAACAAATAGAAATATAGTTGATATTATGGGGCCCAATATTTGGCTGATGATATAGAAAAAATGAATTAAGTTTTATAAATGTAATGATAGAGAATGGAATCTAAATATATCAGATAAGATATATTTAACTTTTTATAAAATAGATCTTGGAGCTTTGTTTGTATAACATTAAACCAGAATAATTCTCAGGAGAAAAAATAAGTTCTTTACATTGACTTTCTATATCTAAAAAGTCAAAGTCAGGTTAAATTTGAAATACAAATAAACACATGCTATTTAAAGCTGAGAAGAGGATTTTTTTTAGCATTAAGTTTCTATATAATATTTTTTATTTGTTTTATATCATAAATTGCTTTGTTTGTGTGGACAATCCTATCCTGATACATGTTTTTCCAAACACCTTTGAGTACTTGACCCAAAATCCAATTTCATCTTTAAGGACATGAATTCTACCTTCAGAGGAAGGACATGATATTTAATTTGTAATTTGTTGAATAGGGCAGTATTTCATGAATAATCAGGGAGTTATAGAAATTTCATATCTTGCATTTCCTTCAAAGAAAATGGAAATATTTGGCTCATTTCCTGATGCTTCCAGGCACATAATTGGAATAGTTTTATTTTCTGGACATTCTTAACACATTGTAGTTAATCATCTATAAGATAGATACCATAAAGTGCTAACTACGGGAATAGAGGTAAACTGTTAATTAGTTTTATATCATGGATAGCTTTTATAAAATAATTTCTGTGAGAAAAAAATCAAACAAGATTAAACTTTGAAAAATGCAACATAGTCACTATCTGGGAAAAATAATATGAGAACAGATTTTCAGTGGGAGTGAACAACCTGGAATATAATATTGCCAAAAGATACCTAATAGTCACAGACAGTGAATTAGACATTAGACATAATGTGAAAGTTAAAAAATCAACAACAATACTTCATGTTCTGAATTGATTCTCTAGTCATGCTAATTTTTAAGTTCAGCTTCATTAACTTATGTAGAACTGAGATTTAAGTTATAAAAATCTTGTAATATTAGTGATGATTCATAGGCCAGTGACCCAAATTAAGTACCCATGCAAGTTGAGAAAAAAAATGACATAGAAAAAAATTTTAAGATTATCTGTTGCATTTTAACACAGCATAAAATATTTTGCTTTTTTATTATTGGTAAAACAAGAATTATAACTTTTAATAGTATTAAAGATATTCAAAGTACGTAAAAGTAAAGACTTTTAAAATATTTACATTCCATAACATTTACTTTTAAGCATCATGAGACATAAATGAGAATAGATATGTGAATAATTTAAACCAATCATATGAGTCATAAATTTGTGTACACTTTAAAATTTTGGCTTAACTATATAGAGTGTGTTTTCAGTAGAAATTCCAAAGAATATTAACAGATCAAAGTTTCTAGGTGTTTGGCAAGAAGAATCAAAAGGATATGCATAATGAGATTTTGTAATAGATTCTGTGTGCATGGGTAGAGTAGGTAAAAATAGAGCCTAAGTAACTATCATAGCTTGCCAGGGTGGCTATGAAAAATATAACACAATGGGCTGGCTTAAGAAACAGAAATTTATTGCCTTATGATTTTGGAAGCTAGATGTCCAACATCAAGTCTATTAGCAAGGCTTGCTTTCTCCCAGGGTCTGATGTATTCCAGCAATCCTCTGTCACATGGCAATCTTTCTTTCTTTATGTCTGCTTCTCTCCTTGTCTCTGATTACCACTGACTTCTGGCTGCTTCTGAGTTTTGGCTTCCAACTGATTGACTGGATCTGAATTTTCTTTGCTTATAAGGACTCCAGTCATATTCGATTAAGGTCCATCCTGATTCAATTTGGTCTCATATAAGTAGGATCGTATTCACAAGTCCTTCCACACCTTAGCTAATGATAGCATCTTCAAAGGCACTGTTTACAAATGGTTCACACTCGTAGGAATGCAGATTAAGAATTGAACATGACTTTGTGGGGCATATGAGTCGATCCCCAACAGTAACACAGTAAGAACAATAGAGCCTAAGTAGCCCAATAGATAAAGGACCAACATGGAAGATACACATTGATGAAATAGAGGCTTGGCCAAAACACATGTTTCTCTATCCAAATACTCTTTCTTCAGAATCCTCTGTATTGAAAAGAAAAATATTTTCATAGCAGACCATAAATTATACAGTGTACTTTTAGGTTTTCAACAAGTCCCATAGGTCTTATATAATTTTTTTGATATTGAATATCAGAAAATGTAATACAATGGGAGAAGTGACCAAGATGGTGTCATGGGGAAGTGTGGGATTTAGTTTGTCCTCTAGGGCAGCTAGTAAATAACCAGGAACCGTCTGAGATGAGTCTTTTAGTGACTTCAGAGACTAGATGCACAGCATACACCAACCAGGAAGGGCTGCAGCCCAAAACTGTAAGTAAATTCTTCCATGCTGTGAAGGCCTGCCTCCCTACTGGCAGGGCAGGCTGACGCTGAGCCTCTTCCTGGTGAGAAAAAGAAGCCCTTTCTACTAGGAGCAAGGGAAGAGGGGCTTAACAACACTCCAAATGCAGATTTGATTAACAAATTTGGACTGCTGAATACCAGCTCTGAGCACAGTTAAACCTACAATGAAAACAAGAGATAAACCTGCTCTGAGAAACAGATCTTTTTTAAGCAGTCCATGAAAGAAAGCAGCAAGCATTCTCCATTTTCAGCCCTGCTCCAGGCAAAGGTGGGAGTAGGGCTGACTGAAAAAGAAATCAGGCAGAAGAGATAGTTACCGAAATGGCATATCTTCCCCAAGAAAAGAGGGGTGGGGCAGGGCCCAGCAAAAATGATCTTTCTCATTCAGAGAATTTAGACCCTAGAGGCTAGGAGATCAGTAGCAGTTTCATAGGTTAGAAGTGGAGCCCAAACTGCCTCAAATATGCAACAGTTTCAACTTATAATAAGCAGAGCCCAGCCTGCTTCACTCACTCACTGGCAGGGGTAGAAGGGGAGGCTGCATGAGAGTCCAGTAATTTTTCCAACCTGCAGGGAACAGAGGGATGAAGAGTGGCTTCTCCCCCATGACCAAAAATAAAAGAAAGAGGGGTTACAAGTCCCGGCACACAAAATTACTGTTATTTAGAGAATCCAGACCCCAGGAGCTGGAAAATAGAAACAGTTTAAGCCTGCCTTCAGCCTCAGCCTTGGTGTCAATCATGCCCCTGGAAGGCATAGGGTCTGCTGAGAGTTAAAGGCACAGTATCACTTTAGGCCTGTGGGAAGCAGTATGCTGACAAGTGCCAACTGCTGGGTAGAAGAGGAAAAGCACAGAATTAAGAGGCTTCACAAAAAAGACCGGCAACTTACTGGGTTCCATCCCCAGGGAAACCTGATACTTTTAGCACCCTGTTCATGAGCTCTGGGCCTGTCTTGTCTGGAAAAACCTGACTAGGATTAATCCTATATGGGGGGACCCTCCTTCCAGAGCTGGACCTCCAGGTAAAAGTTGCTAGAGGTAACAAAAGGAATGTTAAAAACATATAGAGGAAAAAAAAAAAACAAAATAAAACAAACAGCAGATCAATGTTCCTTAAGGAGAAAGAGGGAAGAGAAAGCCTTTTCCAAGGGTGAAACAATGGTACACAGAAAAGGGCAATCTCAGAAATCTTCCATATAGGCAGGGCAAGAATCAGAAAAATGAGAACTGAAAATTTCTGATCAGTTAAACAGAAGCCATTCTAGAAGTCTAGAATAAGTGGAAGCAAATGTCAAAGAACAGTTAGAGAACAGTCAACCAACAGGAAAACCCTGGGCAAAAGAAAGAAAATAACCTCCAAAATAAACTATTCAAGAAAATAAGCAGGCTAGACAACAGCAAAATATCATAAATCATTCTAGGAAGTATGAAGATATGACCCATGTCAAAGGAACAAACCAAAACATCAGATGAGATGCAGGAGTTGAAACAACTAATTAAAAATGTTCAAAAATATCTTTTAAATCAATTCAACAAGTTGAAGAAAAATGTGGGAAAAGAGATGAAGGATGTAAAGAAGAAGAACTCAGAAACTTGCCAAAAAAAAAAAAAAAAGGGGAACTTATGGGAATGAAACATGCAATAGAAGAGACAAAAAACATGGCGAGATACAACAGCAATCTGTAAAGGCAGAAGAAAATTTTGGTGAACGAGAGGTCAGGACATTTGAAATCTACACACAAAAGAAGAGATAGGGAAAAGAATGGAAAAATACGATCAAGGTCTCAGGGAATTGAATGACAATATAAAGCTCATGAATATATGTGTTATGGGTGTCCATAAAGAAGAAGAGATGGGAAAAGGGGCAGAAAGAATAATTGAGGAAACAGTCACTGAAAATTTCCCATCTCTTACAAAAGACATAAAATTACAGGTCCAAGAAGCACACCATACCCCAAACAGAATAGATCCAATAGACCTACACCATAACACTCATCAGATTGTCAAATGCCAAAGACAAGGAAAGAATTTTGAAAGCAGCAAAAGAAAAGCAATCTATCATACAAGGGAAGCTCAATAAGACTAAGTGTGGATCGCTTAGCAGAAACCATGGAGGTGAGAAGGCAGTGGTATGATATACTTAAGACACTGAAGGAGATAAAGCTTGAGGACAATGTGTTCAGCAAAATTAGCCAGAAACAAAAGGACAAATATTGTGTGGTCTCACTAATATGAACTAACTATAATGAGCAAACTCTGAGATTTAAATTAGAGGGCATAGGTTATCAGGAGATAGAAAGAGGGCAGAGATTGTGCAATCAATACTTAAGGAGTACAGACTGTTCAATAAGGTTGATTGTAAAGGTTCAGAAATGGGTAGCACAATAGTGTGATGGTAGCATAATAATGTAAGTATAATCAACAAAGCTGAGTGTGAGATGGTTGAAAACAATAAAGCTAGAGTCATGCATGTCACCAGAAGATAAGATAGAGGATAAAAACTGGACTGTACAACTTAGCAAAACCTGGAGTGGACAATGATGGTGCTTAATTCTACAAATATAAAATGATTTTACATGTATGAGAACAATGTATGTCATTATTACCAAGTGTTAACAAGAGGAAGGTATATGGAAAAATATAATTAATGCAAACTAAGGTCTATAGTTAACAGTAAAACTGTACTATTCTTTCATTAATTATAATAAAGGCAATGTAAAAAAGCTAAATGTAAATAAGAGGAGGATATAAGGGAGCAGTATAGGATTTTTTCTTTCTTTTATTTCCTTCTTTCTTTTTGGAATAAATGGTAATGTTCTCATATAAATTATGGTGGTGAATGCATAGCCATGTAATTATACCAGGAGCCACTGAATGTACATTTAGGATAGATTGTATGGTGTGTGAATAAAACTGTCTAAAAAATAAACAGAAACAACGAATGCTGTAGGAGATGTGGAGAAAGAGGTATACCTATTCACTGTTAGTGGAAAAGTGGATATTGCAGTCCCTCTGGAGGGCATTGTGGTGGTTCCTCAGGAAGCTGGGTATGGAATTGCCATGTAATGTGGTTTGTTAAAGCTGCCAAAATGCAGTATACCAGAAATGGATTGGCTCTTATAAAGAGGACTTATTAGGTTACAAATTTACAGTTCTAAGGCCATAAAAATGTCCAAACTAAGGCATTAACAAGAAGATACCTTCACTGAAGAAAGGCCATTGATGTCTAGAACATGTCTGTCAGCTGGGAAGGCACATGGCTGGTGTCTGCTGGTCCTTTGCTCCTGGATTGTGTTGCTTACAACTTCTGATTCCAGTGGCTTTCTCTTTAAGAGTGTCTGGGTTCTCACTTTGCTTCTCTGGGGCAAATCTCTTAGCTTAGATCTCCAAACATCTTTCTCTCCATATCTCCAAGCATCTGGGTCTGTGTTGGCTCTGAGATCTCTCTCTCTCTCTCTCTCCTTGAGCTCTCTTAAGGACTCCAGTAAACTAATTAAGACCCACCTTTAATGGGTGAAGTGACATCTCCATGGAAACAAACTAATCAAAAGAGCCCATCCATAATAAGTATGCCCCCACATGTGGATTAAAAGAACATAGTCCATTATGGGGTGTATAATAGATTCAAACAAGCACACCATGTTATCTGGCAATCTAGGTATATGCCTGAAGGAACTGAATTCAGAGACATTAACAGACATTTGCACATTGGTATTTATGGCAGCAACATTACTCATGATTGCCAATGGGTGGAGATGGACCAAGGGTACATTGACTGATGAGTGCAAGGGTCAACTCTGATGTATACATATGATGAAATACTTTGTGGTTACAGAAAGAAATGAAGCCCTGAGACATGCAATGAGGTGAATGAACCTTGAAGACATTGTGTTGAGAGAAATAAGCCAGAAAAAAAAGACAAACATTGTATGGTCTATGATATTGTCTGTACCCTAAAATTTCAACATCTGTGTGAGACCAAAGGAATAGGTGTATATTTTGTCCAAAATTTAAATTCTCTGTAGCACACTATCTAGTTTAATCTGTCAGATCAGTTTATTTAAACAACCTAATTGCATGGAACCTAGAATAGGGAAAGTTATCTTGTTATTCTGTACAGGTAAATGTAATACCCTGATACACTCCAGAGTATTTTGGGCAGGAAATAAAAAAGTATTTGCAATGTCCCTTGAGGGACTGGAGAACAAATGTGGAACTATTCAACTTCCCAACCTGAGGAATTCCTGATATTCTCTCAAGCATTAGAGACTCCAAATTTAATAAGTCAAGCCCTTGATAATGAGGCTCAGCCTTATAAGACTTATTTCTGTAATGGCAAAGCTAAGCCTACTTATGTATAAGTGTCACCCTGAGAGAACCTCTTTTGTTGCTCATATGTGGCTCACTCTCTAAAGCAAACTCTGCAGATAAACTCACTACTATCCCCCCAAAAACACACACATGAGGCATAACTCCCAGAGGTGTAAGTCTCCCTGGCAATGTGGGATATGACACCCAGTGACGAGCCTGGCCCTGGCATTGTGGAATGGACAATGCCTTCCTGACAAAAGGTGGAAAAGAAACCAAATAAAGTTTCTGTGGCTAAGAGATTTCAAATAAAATCAAGAGGTCATTCTGGAGGGTACTCTTATGTAAGCTTCAGTCAGATATTGCAATTTGCCTCAGTATGCCAAGCCCCAACCAACAATATTCCTGACAACCTTAAGAATACCCTGGGCTCTAAGACTCAATAAAAGTTTTACTTATTAAGTTTGTTCTTTCAGAAACTTAAAGCCTCCAGATTGTTCCTATGCCAGATAAGCCGTGAAACCCAGAGGTACCAGTCTCTCCAAGAACATAAACCAGTTTAATTCCTCTACCCTGTAATGTTGACACCCCTTTCAGCATGAAGAATTTAGAATGGTCATTGCCTGGATATCCCTGAATATTGAGAAAATGATCAAATGAGAGGGAGAATTTGTAATGGAGAAGTTAGGATTTAACAAATGATTTTGACTTCTGACCACTATATAGATATTTCTTTTTAGTATCTAGTGTACTAGAATAGCCAGAAGTAAATACCTGATAATGGTAAAGTGTAATCCACTAGCCTTGATCTTTGATAATGATTTTGTAGCTATATAGCTTTTATCTTGTGACTGTGTGATTGCAAAATCCTTGGGACTGACCCCTTTTATCCAGTGTATGAATAGATTAGTACTAAAGTAAAAACATGCATAAAAATGTAATACAAGATATATTTAGGCCCCACTGAAGCCCATGAGCCCTTCTAAGAAAACATCTGTTAACTATTAAAATTAGTAAATAAGTAATATGAGTATATATCGTGTATGAGGAAGTCTTGTGTTTTCAGTCAGTTTGTCATATAAGCTGCCAACATCCATAAAACACAGAAAGAATATATGAATAATTCAGTCAATGTGTTGGCAAAATGTTGGGCTTTCATTGGATGAGAAGAGAGATTCTTGATGATGAAAATAATAATGAATTCTATCTTATATACCACTACTACATTAAAGTTGTCAAAAGCCTTTCAAAATATGTTTAAATCGACTACTACAACAACACTTTCAAGCATATTGGAAAGAAAAATGATGCCTAGAGAAATTAAGAATCCCATATGATATCACAAAAGCAGACACCTTATTTCATTTGGCCTGTCTAGGCATTTCCTTTTTCAATTAATAAAAATGATTCATATAGCACTGAAGATCTGTGATTTCCTCTCTAGAAAATAAGATAAAGTTTGACTGGACTTGCAAGATTGTCATTATTGCTGGGGTAGTCAGCCTCCAATATTGCCCCCAATAAATCACACTTCCTGAAATTCAGGTTCTGGTGAAAGCTCTTCTTACATGGAATTAAGTGGATTGGTATAACCAATAGGATATGGTTGAAATTACAGAACATGACTCCAAATGAAATTACAGAACATGGCCTTTTCACTGTTCTATTGGATTGCTCTCTTTAGGGGAATCCAGCTGCTATGTTATAAGTGCATTCAAACACCCCTATGGATAGGTCCATGTGGTGAGGTACTGAGGACTTCTGCCAACAGCCAGATCAGTCTGCCAGTAATGGAAGTGAGCCCAGCTTAAAAACAGGTCCTCCAGCCACAATGATGCCTGCAGATGACTGCAACCACAGCTGTAATCTAGACAGCAACCTCGTGAGAAACTCTGAGCCAGAACCACTCAACTAAATGGCTCCCAGAGTCTTCATCCACGTATACTGTGTGAGATAATAAACATTTACTGATTTAAGTCACTACATTTGGGGATAAATTTCTTGTGCAGTTATATAACTACTACAACTGTGTTCATCTACTTGGGCTTCCATAACAAATTATCATAAACCAGGTGGCTTAAAACAACAGAAATTTATTTTTTCAAAGTTCTGAAGGTTAGAAGACTGAAATCAAGGTGTCTGCAAGGCATACATAGTCCCTTTAAAAGCTCTAGGGAAGAGTCTTCCCTTGACCTTTCCCAGCTCCAGGTAGTTGCTGGCACTATAAATATATCACTTTGACTTCTGCCTCCATCCTCACATGGCCACCTTGCCTCTGTGTGTGGTTTTGTTTCTGTATGGCCTTCTTAGAAAGACATTGGATATTGGATATAGGGCCCAGACCCACCCCAATCCAGAATGACAAGATCTTAACAACTAATTATGTCTACAAATACTCTATTTCACAATAAGATCACTGTCAGTTTGCCAGGGCTGCTATGACAAATACCATAGACTGGCTTAAACAATAGGACTTTATTGCTTCACTGTTTGGGAAGCTAGAAATCCAAAATCAAGGCATCAGCAGGCCATGCTTCTTCTGAAGTTTGTTGCATTTTGGTGGTGGTTTGCTGGCAACCAAACTCTGTTCCTTGCCAATCATCACATGATCCTTTTGTCCCCTTCTGTGGCTTTTATTCCTCCTGTCCATTCTGTGTCTCTGCCTATATTTCCCCTGCTTATAAGGACTCCAGTCATATTGGATTAAGGCCCACCCTGATTCAATTTGGCCTCATCATAGTAGGACCTTTGAAGATCCTATTTACAAATGAGTTTATAACCAACACCCCAAGGTTTAGGACTTGAACATGTCTTTGTGGGGAACATGATTCAGTCTATCATGATCACATTCTGAGGTTTCAGGTGGACATGGATTTCGGAGGGGTGATAGTCAACCCTGCCTCTGCTCCCTCAAATTCATATCCACCCCATATACAAAATACATTCAGTCCATCCCACCTCCCTCAAAAGTGTTAAGCCATTCCAGCATCAACTGTAAGTCACAAGTCTTGCCTAATATCAACTAAAATGTTCAATATCTTATATACAAATCATCTAGATCAAGAATGGATAAAACTCTTTGTATAGTCATTCCTGAGGCAAAATTCCTCTCCATCCACAGCCCTATGAAAATAGAAACAAGATATCTTCTTCTAAAATACAATGGTGCAGTGGGAATAGGCTAGACTTCTCATTTTAAAAGGGAGAGAATGGAAGAAATAAAGAGGTTATTATCTAAAGCAAGTTCATAATCCAGCAGGGCTAATTCCTTTAGTATGCAAGGCTTGAGAGTAATCCTCTATAGCTTGATGCTTTGCCCTCTGGACTGAAAAGGTGGTTCTGGAAGCCAGAAGGTGGTAGCCCTGTCCATTGGGTCCATATCTTCTAGGTTTGTGGTAGCAATGGAAGCCTCACCAGCCTCTGAATCATGCTCAGAATCATTCTTCTCCTTCTTTCAAAGGCTATACATTTTCACAGTTGAATAGCTATGTTGGTTTGCTTCCTGCCTGTAGAGTCCCAGTAGTCCAATATCCTTCATTCATTTTGTCCCATTATGCTACCCTTCAGTCTAAGCTGGTGGTGTTTTGAATGGTATAACACTATAAAAACTTGTGGGTCTTCTATTATGTCAAGAGGATATATACCATTAGACATGATAGTTCTCTGTTGACTATTTCTGGGTAACTATCTCTATTTCAGGCACCTGCTGATACAGCTGTTGGATCCATGAGTCACATGCCTAATGTCTCCAGCAGAAGGTTGCTCAATCACACCCTTTGTGTTCTCTCTAAAGCAAGCTTTAGCAATTTTTTTTTTTTGTAATATGAATAGTATGAGAATTTTCCAATTCATCAAGTTCCAGTTCATTTTTGTTTAACAGTTTGTTCCTCAATTTACCTCCTTCCTTTCACATTTTACTATAAGCAGCAAGGAGAACCAAGACTCATCTTCTACACTTTGTTTGAAAACCTCCTCAGTAAATATCTAAATTCATTACTTACAAGTGCTGCTTACCACCCAGAACCAGAACTGAATTCAATCAAGTTCCCTGCTTCTTTATAACAAGGATTGCCTTTCTTCCAGTTTCCAATAATATGTTTCTCATTTCCTTCTGAGACATCACCAGAATCAAATTGAATATTCATACTTCCACCAACAGTCTTTTCAAACTAATGTAGCCTTTTTCTATCAGGTATCTCAAAATTCTTCCAGCTTCTACTCATTATCCAATTCCAAAGCCACTTCCACATGGTTCTGGGGTTTGTTGAGGTAACACCCCACTCAGTACAAAAATCTACATCAGCAGAGTTCTCTCCTGAGAAGTAAAATCAAAGTATGTGTGTGTTTATATATATATACATACACAGCATTAGATGGTAGGTAGCTAGATGATGGCTAAATAGATACACACATACACATATGGAGAGATTTATTTTAAAGAATTGGCTCAAGTGATTGAAAGGGCTGGAAAGTAAAAAATCTATAGGTCAGACAACTCAGGCAGGATTTTATGCTGATGTCCTGCAGTAGAATTTCTTCTCCACAAAACCCAGTTTTTGCTCTTAAGGCCTTCAACTGATTGAATGAAGCCAATCATATAATTGAGGGTAATTTTTCCTTTAGTTAAAGACAATTTTTTATAGATGTTAATCAAATCTACAAAATACCCTCACAGAAATACTCAGATCAACATTCGATTAGATAACTGGGTGCTATAGCTTAGCCAAGTTGACAAATCAAATTAATCACACATCAATTGTTAATCCTTCTGGCAATTTAAATACTTAAATTTTTTTACAAAATTGGTATATTAGTTTTTGCTTTTCTTCTCCATGATCACATTTTCACTTGCTTTTCAGATATTTAGAAATAAAAATAATTTTACATGTTTAAAAAAAAGCTATCAATTCCACACAAAGAGTAGTTTCATCAAGAGAACAATACAGAATGAAAGCTGATAATAGTTCCTTCCAAATTCCTGATATTCCTTTATTCAGAAACAAATTTTGATAGTTTACTATGTGTGGACAGAGAAAATAATATCAAATCCATTCCTTTGTGAAGATTGAATTCTAGTGTGGGGAGATAGAAAATAAGCAATGAAATAAACCAGGCTGTGATAAGCGTTATGGAGAATAATAAAGCCATTCAGCCAAAAGGGGTTAACTTGGAAGTGACATGAACTGACTTAGGGTTTAGGAGACTCTAATGCTGATAACACCAGTAGGCACAGTTTCAGTAGCTTGCACTGTTGATAGGATTATCAGTGGTTGCTGGATATTGTAACCACTGTGTTTAGAAATTCATGGAGCGGCTCTGTTGCAACTCTCACAGAATAATTGCGCATGGTTTCTGATTCTTCATATCAAAAATTCCAATCAAAAATATGGGAGAGTTGCAGTCACCTTCTGGACTCTAAGTCATGAGACAATACTCTAGCAGAAAGGTGTTGTAATGGTTTGAAGCTCTATGTACCCCAGAAAAGATCATGCCATTAAGCTAATCCATTTCTGTTGGTGTAAACCTACTATAGTGGACCATTTTGATTTTGTTATTTAATTGGGGCATGACCCAAGTGGGTATTAAAACTCTTACTGGAGTCCTTTATAAGAGATGAAATTCAGGGAAGCATACAGAAAAGCTGAGAGAGAAAAGATAGTGAAGCTGAGAGAGAAGAACCCACAGAAAAGAGAGAGAAATCACAGAAACAGGGAGGAAGCCCCTGAAGCCAGAAGCTGGAAGCAATGAAACCCTGGAGAGAAGGGAGAAACCAGCAGACATCACCATGTGCCTTGAGGATCTCTGGTAGCCAGTCTTCCGGGAGAAATCATTGCCTGTTGATGCCTTGATTTGGACATTTTCATGGCCTCAAAACTGTAAACTTGTAAGTTAATAAATAAATCCCTATTGTAAAAGCCAATCCATTTCGGGTATATTGCATGTAGTCAGCTTTAGCAAACTAAAACAGATGTTAAGTCTAAAACTGTGAAACGTCTGTAGTTTTACCCTACTTACAAGTTACCTGCCACAGAAGATTGGACCATGCTGAATCTATTCTGTTGAGTGTTGTGATAGTAGCTGATAGACTGAACATCTGTCTGCGGCAGGTTAATATTTCTCCATGGTCAGAAATAAACAAAAAATATTTATTACTCTTCTGTAGGTTCCCCATGCAACAATTTTCACAAGTTGACAAGAGGAGAGCCAAATGTTACCCATGCATGCAGTGGAGTGCATCACAGGGGAAGAAACTGAAACTCTGATCTTATGTGAGGCTACTGATGACCCGGATATCCTCCCCTGGGGGTGGGGAGGGAGTTATCTTTGTAAACAAATATCACTGGGGAAAAGGGGAAGGTATCTCTAGTTTATTACCCTGGAATATAAGTGAAAATTCTCCAGAAAGGGAATGGAAGAAGACTTTCTTATCATGAAATGTCACCATATACAAAAATTGGCTCTAAATGCTTTTGGCTCAGAGGAGTCAAAATGTGCATTAGTGCGGGAAATGCAAGGAGAACTGTCTCTCAACACAAGGGAGCCTAGGAAGTGAACATAGGGTATTTTCAGATTTCTTAGTGAGTGCCTTTTCTTCAAAAGATACACAATTCTACAAGCATTGAAGGCAAATCAGATGCTCGATGGAAAAGAGTAATAATGTAAATAACTACTAAAATTGATCTTGAGGCTTGGGCTGATTCATTGGCTCCCTAATGTCAACATAAATTAAATTTCTTTCCATGTCCCCATTCTTTCATCTTTAGTTGATTTCTTCCTCAAGCTATTAGAAATATAATAACAATATGACCAGAAATCACATAACAAAATGGTAAAAATAACAATAACAATAATAATAAACAGTTAAAATATAAAGAAGAGATATTATGATTTCCTGTGATTCTCTTCTGTGAACAAGGAAACTTAATGAGGAAACCTTTCTCAGAAGCATTTCAACAGAATTTATTTTTTGTTTTATCGGCTAGAATTGGCTCACATGCCCATTTCTAAACCTGCTGCTACTATAAGAGGTATGTAATTACCAAAATTCTTTTAAATCAATCAACTAAGTTGGGTATGGAATTGACCACTAGAGAGGGCAATGGGAGTGGGAACCAATCCTGATTTGGAGGCTCAAGAAACATTCTGGAGTACTTGACTAGCAGGTTAAGTAGGAACTTAATATTTGTAGGTGTTGCCACAATTGCATGGAACTTTGAATAGGAAGTGAGATACGGTAGGTTAGTATAGGCTGGAGTGAAATAGTGACGCATCCTAGAGTAATTTGGGCAGATAATAAAAAATATATTTACAACCTCCCCCTCCCCAGCCCCGAGGATCTGGGGGAAGGTGCGGATGTGTTGGACATCCTCACCTGGACTAGTGTTGATGTTGTCACAAACATTGGGACTGGAGGTTTGATGTGCTGAGCCCTCGAGCATGGGACTTGCCCTTATGAAGCTCATTACCACAAAGGAGAGTCTAAAGTTGTATGTAATGGTGCCTAAGAGTCTCCCCCTGAGTACCTCTTTGTTGCTCAGATGTGGCCCTCTCTCTCTCTAACTGAGCCATCTCAACAGGTGAACTCGCTGCCCTCCCCTCTACGTGGGACCCGACTCCCAGGGGTGTAAATCTCCCTGGCAACGCAGAGTATGACTCCCAGGGAAGAATGTGGACCCGGCATCTTGGGACTGAGAGTATCTTCTTGACCAAAAGGGGATTGCAAAATGAGATGAAATAGTTTCAGTGGCTGAGAGATTCCAAATGGAGTCGAGAGTTCACTCTGGTGGACATTCTTATGCGCTATATAGATAACACCTCTTAGGCTTTAATGTATTGGAATAGCTAGAAGTAAATACCTGAAACTATCTAACTCCAACCCAGCAGTCTGGACTGCTGAAGACAATTATATAATAATGTAGACTACAAGGGGTGACAGTGTGATTGTGAAGACCTTGTGGATCACACCCCCTTTAGCTAGTGTATGGATGAGTGGAGGAATGGGGATAAAAACTAAAGGACAAATGGGGTGTGATGGGGGGATGATTTGGGTGTTTTTTTTTCACTTTTATTTTTTATTCTTGTTCTGGTTCTTTCTGATGTAAGGAAAATGTTCAGAGATAGATTGTGGTGATGAACGCATAACTATGTTATCATACTGTGGACAGTGGATTGTATATCATGGATGATTGTATGGTGTGTGAATGTATTTCAATAAAACTGAATTTAATAAAAAAAAATATTTGTAGGTGTTGAGAAAAAGTTGTCCAGCATAAAAATGTGGATAAGAAAGGAGAATTGGGGTAGAGATTTCCAGGAAGAGAAGGGAGTTCAATTTATATGGAACATTGGTTTTGGGGGTGTAGTTACCAGAAATAAGACCCAACAAATAGGCTCAAATCAAGAAGAGCCCAGTACAAGATTGTTTAATTTTTCCTAAGGACTGTTTTTGTGTACTATAGCATTTAACAATTCGAGGATAGTTGATTCTACAATTCAACACAACACATATCTTACCTTAATATTACCCTCACAATTTAGAACTACTTCCTTTAAATATATTCATATTTATTTCTTAGGAAGTCAATCTTCTGTTTCCTTAACTGAAAATATTTTTTGCCATTGTATGCTATCTTAGAAGAGAATAAAATTCAAGATGAGGCCAATGTTTAAGGGAAATGAAGGAATGACATATAGTAATCATGGAAAAACAGAAATGTTGAAAGGGATAATAACTTAGTAGCTCTTCAGTGAATTTCTAATCTAAAAGTTTTATTATCACTATAAGCTATGACATGTCCACATCCTCTTCCACATGCTTCTAAGACTCTTTTGGAGAAAATACTTTTCATTTGCCAAACAATTATTCTGAATTTCTCATCTTCTTTGCTCTATTTGAAGTCACATAGGGTGTAGCAGAGGAAACAGCAAAGAAGAATTTTAAGGAGAAAGAGTTGTGACCCTGATTATAATTTCAAGATGATTTTAGTGGATTACTCTGAAATTGAGGTCTCTGATGCTTATTCGCATGAGTGGTAGACACATGATCTCTCCAGATCAGATTGTATTTCATTCTTCCTTCATTTTTTTCCAATTTAAAACAATAAGATATTAAGCTTCATGATGAATTTAATCTCATGAACATTATCAAAATGGGAAACATTTTTCAGAAGAAACATTACAAATGAGTAAGTGAATAATAATTTAAGATGCATACAGACAAATTATAATTTAGTACCATTAAAATATGAGTCATGGGATGAAGCAAAAAACAATTTTGCAGGAGTCGTGTACATACTCACACTTTTTTTACATTCTAAATAAAACACATTCTTTGTAATTGAACACATTAGATGATGAGGCATGTTTTATAATATGATAGTTGTTGAAGGTAAATATTATCTTATTTGATTATAGAGGTTTTGGCTGTTACATGTTTCCCAATTCCTCCAAAGTTGTCAAAAGAACCATACAGAATAAATTTCATGTGAAGGAGGAATATGTGGAAAGAAATAAGCAACTGTCACAATGGGTACACATCTTAGATATAGAAATAAAGGAAAATATTGGTAGAAACCAAATCACTCTATTTTGAGCTAGAAGAAAAAGCAGATGTCTTTTCTCACCTTCTTTCTGACTCGGACTTTGAGGAAGTCGCCACAAAACTGTAGGCTGCGGACTTTGAGAAAGGAGAAAGGATACAAATATAGAAAAGAAAATTAGTTCTATGGCTTTAAGAAGTTCTGTAGGTTTAGAAGAATTTTTTTTAATCTTGAGAAGACCTGCTTAGTCAGTGCTTTATTATGGGGTGGTTTTATTAACTCCCAAGGAGAAGAAACATAATTTGAATTTCTTTGGTTTCAGGAGGTGATGTGAATGCTCTATACTGATTTCTTACTCTATGGTGGACTTTCCTACTCATTCAAATAAGAGAGAAGTATTCAAGACAGACAGTCCAAGTAGGAATAAAAATTATGCTTTGGACTGGATCATTCAGAACCCAAGTGTGTGAAAATGAGAAAGTATAGTACATTTTTGATACAGGAAATGAAAATAAATCACCATAACAATGTTGACTTCCTGTTTCTTTCAACATCAGTGACGAAGGTTGGGACTAGTAAAGGAAAAGAGAGCAGAGAAAACTCCAGAGAAATCATTTTAAGGCATCAGAATAAAAGCAAGTCACAACTTAGCAGTATTGAGAACAATTTACTAATGTATTTACCCAAAATTGAAGTTCTTTTTCCCATTCATAAACATCATCAAGCACTAATCATGATAACTAAATTATTGTGTATATTTTTGGAAGTAAAAACAAGAAGTTCTGTTTTTAACTTTTGAAAATTTTATTCCTTTGATGACTTCATAAGATAATCATCACTTCCACAATTTCCTCTTTTATTGTACTTTTACTTCTGAAACTAAAATTCCAAAGAAGTTCCAGGCTGGTGGGTGGTAAGGCATAACTGAGATCAGTATGTATGAAGTGCATTAATAACTGGTAAGAGAAATAATTTATTTTCCTTTCCTGTTGTGATGGATTGAAGCTGAATGTGACTCAGAAATATATGTTCTTAAATCTCATCCATTCCTATTGGTGTGAACCCATTGTAAGTAGGACTTTTTCTCATGAGATTACTTCAGTTAAGGCAAGTCCCACTTCAATAAAGATGAGTCTTAATACTATTATTGCAGTCTTTTATAAGCAGAAATACATTCAGAGAGAGAGAGAGAAAGCCACCTGAAGCAAGAATCTGAAGGTCAACAGAATCTGAAAGTAAAGGGAGAGATACTGTGTTGACATGTGACAGAGGAACCAAGGACCAAGGATTACTGGCTGCCTGCCCCAAAATGATAGTTTTCAGGAAGAATGCATCCCCTTGATAATCCCTTGATTTGGACTTTTACCTAGTCTCAAAACTGAGCTCATAAATTCCCATTGTTTAAACCAGTGCGTTGCATGGTATTGGCTTAAGGAGCCAAAGGAAACTTAAACACCTGCCCAAACCTTTCATTCTCAATTTTTAATCAAAAGATGCTGAAAATAGCATTTGTTCTTAAGACTTAGCCATATATACTCCCTGTGTCCTAAAAGAAAACATATAAAACTTGTTTAGCAAGACCCAGCTTGTTCCTATATACCCAAACCAGAATAATTCGTAGATGTATAGAAGAACCACAGAAAAAAGATTTCATGAAAATTTTGAAAGCCATGTGTGTTTTATCTCCAATTTCCCTCCCTTGAGAAGTTCCATTCCATAACCCATTTCTTTATTCTTAGCACATATGTTCTCATTTTGCACTGTGTCAATTTGCATTTATTTGTAGATTGCTGTCAGTGAAGCATTTCTTAATTTTGTGTGAATATACATTCTATTTTTCTATTTCCAAAACTGGATTGAAATTTCCTATAGGACAAACACTTAATTGACTCTCTACATCCCTCAGCTAGGACAAGTGCCCAATAAAAGTTTATTGGAGTGAATGTGATTAATCTTACTAAATGGAAGGCTTGGGAGGTGTTGGAATGGGAAGATTTATGCTGTAGATATGTTTCCAAAATTGAAAAAAAAGACAGTCTAAATAATGACAATTAAATGCCATAGATGATCCTGGATGAGATCTAAGAATAGAGGAGAAAAGACTCAGAAGGACACAATTGGACATAAGAAAAAAATGAAATATAGAATGTAAGCTTTATATCAATTTTAAATTTCTTGAACTTCTTAACTACACTTAATGTGATTACATAAATGAATATTCTTGTTCATAGGAAATGTACATGTGAATTATAATATTTGTTCAAGGATGTGTGCAACTTACTCTCATATGTTTAGAAGACAGAGCAACAGATGATGGATTATAGACAGGGAGGGAAGGAAAGAAAGAAATGGTAAAGTGACAAAATATTAAAGTTGGTAGATTGGGTTATCAGTGGAGGGGGGTTGGGGTATGCTGGAGTTCTGTGTATGGGGTTTGTATTATTTTTGCAACTGTCACTGTAAGTTTCAATTTATTTCAAAATAAAAATTAAAAAAAAAAGTTTATTGGAAATGAAAACTCTGACTTCAAAACTCCTCTTTATTACCAAGCACAGAAATCATAAAGGAAAGATTGATTGGACTATTCAAAAATGTTGACTTTTGTGCTTTAAATATGATGAATGAGCAAAACTGAAAGGTAAATAGAAATTGGGAAAATATAAGCAGCATTGATAATGTACAAAATTTTAATCAATAATAAATGAATTATTGTAAATCAAGAGTAAAAAATGAATACTCCAATGTCAAATGATCAGGGTTATACACATGCAATGTGCAATGAAGATATAGATGATAGATGATGATGATGATGATAATAGACAGATAGAATATGAAAGACATACTGACACCATTACTAATCAAGGAAAATACAATTTAAGCAAATATAAAATATGTTTACTTCTTAAGTTGGAACAGAAACTAAGAATAATAATGCTAAATATTGATATGGTCATGGAGAAATTGGGAATTCCTTTAGATATCTGGGAGGGGTGCCACTTATAAAATTTATGAAGAGGATTTTTCCCATGTGAATCAAATATTTAAATCCATATTCAACTTTTGGCTCAGAATTCTGCTAAGAATTTATCCTAAGAAAACACTGAATATATTTAATAATAACAATTTATAGACCATTAAATTTTTAAAGTGAAAAGGATTTAGTTTTTTGAGAACTAGTAATAAATATAAAGAGAGTATTTGTCCAGGAATTGCTGGATAGCACATTGTATATAACTATTGCAAATGATGGAATTGGATTTCATTTTAAAAGTCTAGTAGATACCACATCAAAATTTTTTGCTAATTTTTATACTTTCATTTTATATTCAAGTAACTACTTCAAAATATTTGTTTTACCAGTAAATGAGACCTTCCATATAATTATTGTCCAAAGGTATTCTAAATGAGATAGACAGAAAATAATCCCCTAATATGATTATAGTGGATAAAATCATTCATATTGTTGGTGGCTAATTCTACATTTTGTTTTAGAAAACTGTGCATGGGATTATATTTCAAATCATTTTTTGAAATTAGGTAATATCACAGAGTGTATATTTTTTTCTTGAGAGAAGAACTGATGATAATGTTTAAGGTAGCAATTCAAAGTTACCTATTATTCCACGTTAGCTGAAAGGATTACAGAAAGTTGGTCATTGATATAAAACTGGTGCTTTGTGGAATTTCAGCACAACAAAAGAGAAACTATTTTTCTTGCTGGTAATAAATCAGCAACTGCCCTAAGAATATAGGAGTAGCATAAACAGGTCCCTTCTTGGATAATTGCCTTTAGTGGATTAGAGAAAATGGTGCTAAATGCACAGTGTGTTTATTGTTGTTATTCTTTGTGTAGCATATTTTGAAAATGTTTTTTCTACATAGACATCTGTTTTCTTTGCTTGTGGTTATAATACTAGCAGAAAGAAGCTAGACAGAGGTATGCAATTTGTATGTTATATTTTTCCAAATGCAAAGATAATAATAAAAATAATCATAATTAAACTAGAACAATGTAAAATCCCTTCAAAAAATTAAAGTGTCTTAAAAGTAGCAGAATGGCTATGGTCAATTCAAGTGGGTAGCTACAGAGTATATTGGAGAACATCCCCATAAAAGATTAATGGAGCATACATTTTAGGAAAAAATATTATGATCATGATATTTCACATATATATTTATGAAAATGGTGTATTTCAAAGCTTTATTTGAAGCAAACTTACAGGCCTGATTTGTTTATGTGCAGTGGCTGCTATCCCTACTTTCTACCTCTGACTAAATTGTAGTTTTGTACCTATAATTTTGAGTAGATTTATGAGTATAATTGTTTTCAATTTTTGTTCTTCTAAGAGCAAGCTGCTGAAGTTTTCAATAGCAGTTGAAATATATCTTAAAGATAAACAGGTGTTCAAAAGTTGTAAATAATTTATTTCTGGAGCGAAACAAAACAAAACAAAACACAAAACACCTGTCAGATGTTTTACAGTGGTTCATACCAGGCCTCCAAAACTCAGCCTGAAAAGCCTAGTCTACAGTCAAAGATACAATTGCAGCTCTCCTTGAGTCCCCAAACTCATTGTGATAGCGACCTCAATAGTTACAAAAAAAAAAAGAGGTGGGGGTGGGGTAGGAGAACAGATGAGCAAAAAATGGAAACATTAATTAGGTGAAATAGCCAAGGAAAAAAACATGCAGATTTAATGTTGTAACTAGGATTTCATTTCTAAATAGTTGCATGGTAATTCATTCCAATTTATTAGGGCTACTTTATTATTTTTTTAATGTGGACTCATTTTATAAGATAAAACAATTTAAATTATTAATTAGCATGGTGGTTTGAAACTGCATGTACCCCCAAAAAGCATGAGCTTAATGTCAGTCCATTCCTGTGGGCATGTACCCTTTGTAAGTAGGATCTTTTGATGAGGCTACTTCGGTTAAGATGTGATCCACCTCATTCAGGACAGGTCTTAATCTTCTTACTGGAGTCCTTTATAAACAGGATGAATATATATATAGAGAGAGAGAGAAAAAAAAAAAGCCACAGAAGGAAGAAGCTGAAAGCAACGAAACCCGGAAGAGAAGGGAGAGACCAGCAGACACCACCACATGCCAGAGGAGCTGAGGATCACTGGCAGTCAGTCTTCAGGAAGAAAGCATTGCTTTGATGATGGCTTGATTTAGACACTTTTGTCAACTTCAAAACTGTAAGCTAATAAATTCCCATTGTTAAAAGTCAACCCATTTTATGGTATCTGCTTTTAGTTGCCTAGCAAACTAAAACAATCAGGGAAGAAGCAATGGAGTCTTTACTAGTGTTTGGTCAAAATGATAATTTATACTTTAATAAGCCTCTTTTTATGTAGGTGTTTTCAAGTACTAAGTACTCACTTAGGTATAGTAATTCCCCATCTGGCCAGCATGTGAAGTGTCTTTGATTATAGTTAGGTGCTGCTGAGATTTTCTTCTTTTCCTTCCTTCCTTCCTTCCTTCCTTCCTCCCTCCCTCCTTCCTTCCTTCTTTCCTCAATTTCTCCCACCTTTCTGTGTAGCTAGGCAGTAATGCTGCCATTCAGCATTCAACAATTTGTACTTCATTGATAGTGATGCTTTAAATAAATATCAAGTGATTATTATGACATTTGACATTCTATGTGTGATTAATCAATCTAAAGACACACTTTCCAATTTTTTCATTAGATAAAATTCAGTAACTTATTATTCTGCTGTATATACAATCTCTTAGCATACCTGGTAATTTTTAGATGCAGAAGGATAGTGAAAACCTCCTTGAAAGAAGAGATCCACAGAAAGCAAAAAAACACAGTTTAATATATTCATTCAGTAATCAATTATTTCTTGAATTCCTAATCACATAATTTAAAAGCCAAAATGAGTCAGTATGTTCATCTAATAATTCAGCTATCTCCTTACATGAAATACAATCCTGACCTGAGGAGGTCATTTGCCAAAGTCACAGATAGCTCATGACAAGAGTTTGGAGTACATCTATACCTGCTGACTTCTCATGCTAATCTTTGTCATTAAACCAGTCATATGTGTCTTAGTTTGGGTTCTCTCAGAAGTGGATTCCAGACAAAGATCTACTTGTGAAGAACAGGTACCATAAGTAGGCAAGTATTATAGGGAAGGGAAAGAAGTGAAAAAAAAAAATGATGTCTATTAAGCCAGTTATTATACTATGTAAGTAGAGCTTGATCCTGAGAGGATGCTTTCTGGACTAAGGTGCAAAATACATGACTCAGTGCTTTCCCTCTTGAGAGGCTACAGTGCTGGGGTATTTATACATCAAATTTCCAGTCACTGGCTAAGTGTTTTGTCTGGGGGGAGGTGTTCCTTCCTCAGCACATCCAGCCAGCAGAACTTCTAGACATTTCATTTTCTCTGGAAAATATCACTCAGTCGTAGAGATGCTGGTGAATGGATGTCAGCTAGGTAGGTGGGAGGGATGTGTGGTGGGGGAGGGAGAGCACTGACACTATCTGTACAAATTGATCCTTTATGTCACACTTATCTGCTTGTGTCCCACAATAAATCTCTCCTTGCTGACAATGCTTCTGCACAATGCTGGCAAGACGTAATTTTCAAAGGGGTGAGGGGGGGCTTACAAAAGGAGAAGTGGTAGGATGATCCGTAGTCATCAGTGGTGTAATTGGTAGTGAGGCTACAAATAATCCTTATCATCTCCATCTTCAACTATTTGGTCTGGTCCAGTTTGCTGGTCTGGTGGGACAATGCAGTCTTTCATCCTCAAGGGTCTGAAACACTGGGTAACACACCCTTGTCAAATTATTGTTACATATTATCACTGAACATTGATGTCCCAAGGAGAGCCCCAAGGATCACCTTAGAACCATTCCGTACTCCTTCTTGCCCCTTCTCATGATAACCAGAGTAATTACCCTGACCAGTATGGCAGCTTATCTCTGTGCTTGTTTGTAGATGCACAAATCACCAAGTGGCACCATTAAGGTTAGATTTTGTGAAACCCTAAACAAGGTTTAGTTGATCTAGGGTGGGCTTGGCTGGGAGGCTCTGCTTGGCTAGGCTCTGAGCTTGCGGTTTGTGTTCCAGTCTGCTTTTCATGTGTTCATTTTGTAGTCCAGTCTAGAGGGACAGTGCATGGTATGTCTTAGAAGGTCAAGAGGCAAGCCAGAACATGGAAGCACATGGAAGGCTTCTGCTCCCGTCAAATGTGCTTAAATTCCATTGGCCAAAGCAAGTCTCAAGTCTGAACTCAACTTTATGGGGGTGGAATAGTAAACTCACCTGCAGTGGAGAGTACAGGGAAGTGACTATTTGCTGAAAAAATAAATAATCCAAAGCATTCCAGAGCCTTCTAGGGTTCTTAAGAGCATTAAATTATTTCATATTATAAGCACTTAAGAGAGTACCTGACCCGTAATACTATGTAAATATTTTCTAAATAAAAATACATAAATAAATTAAAGATTACAATTAATCCTTCCAGTGATGTAAATTCCTAGAATTTAAACAAAACAATGAATCTACTGCTGTGACTCTCTCTTCCAACAATCATAAATAACTAATCAGACAATTTGATATAACTGAAAAAGGAAAACTTTACCTGGGTGTGATATGTATATTAAACTGTGATAAGAAGAAACTCTTTCAAGAATACCTAATGTTTAAATTTATTTTCCTTAAATAAAGATTCTTCAGGTTAAAATAATACTCTCAAGTTCAGCTTCCCAAAAGACATGTTAGTTATAGAAAAATGTTACCAATATAAAACCTTTGAATATTCCAGTTCCAAAAAAGGGGGTGTATTAGTTAGGGTTCTCTAGGGAAACAGAATCAGTAAGAGGTGTCTATGATTATAAAATTTATAAAAGTGACTCACACAACTGTAGGTATGCACGAGTCCAAATTCTGTAGAGCAGTCAGCAAACTGTCAACTCCAAGGAAGATATCCGAGGAACTCCTCAGGAAGCGAACCGCCAACTTCGATGAACTCAGGAAATGAACAGGGATCTTCGAAGAACGTGTTCGACGAACTCCTCAGAAAACGCTTCGCTGGGCAACCGAAGAAGAAGTGAAGGTCCTCTATCTGTCTCGCTTATAAGTCTTCAATCAATTAATTGGATTAAATCTAACCAGTTGCATTCTCTCATTGTTGAAGACACACCCTTTGGTGAGTCATCAGTCACAACTGCAGTCAGTTGACTGATGATTTAATAAACCAGCCCGTTGGTTTGTTAACTAGCCACAAACATCCTTGCAGCAATTGTTAGGCCAGTGTTTGCTTGACCAGACAGCTGGGTACTATCACCTGGCCAAGTTGATGCATGAACCTAACTATCACAGGGGGCTATTGTCTACATGGGAGAGTATTGACATAGAAACTGATCAGAGGGCTGTACAAGTATTATTTATTATGTGAGACAGTAATCAAAAAAGCAGTATTTATGATTTTAGTTAATATTCAAAGTTTATCTTTGGATTTAACAATTAACATGTTGAAAATAATAAGGAAGAAAATAAAATTGTCCTCACCTCCCAAATCCTGCTCTGCTCCTATGATAATCACACATATTCGATGTAAGCCCTTTAAATATCAATGTTTAAGGCAGAGATTTTAAAATCATTTATATATTGCCTATGTCCACTGTGTTCAGCCATGTTTCATATCCAATAAATAAAGTAGCAATCTCTGAGATAACAGTCACAAATGACCTTCTGATGTATAGCCATCCCTAAACTGTTTCTGTGAGTGTGACATAGGCAGTGAGATTGTACAAATCCTGAATAGAAAGATCTCATTTGTACACGTATGAAATAACACTAGAGGTGTTAACAAAATCCTCATCCAAGGCTTATTGAATATCTGTTATTTGTGCTCATATTATCTAATCCTCCAGTTTGAAAACCACTCTCTGGAAGTGACATTCAGAGCACACAAAACAGAAGACATTCTACCACACAGAGAAGTTGGTGGTAGGCTTTAAATCCTGTAGGTGCTGTTGTTAATCAATATGAACGGAACACATCTGACAGGAGAGAAGATACTGGACTGACGCTTTCATTTTAATGGATCATGAGGCAAGTAAATAAGTCTGGAATTTAATCTAAGATTCAAGCAAGTAGGACTTCTAGTACATATTATTACATTTTATTCTATCACAAAAATTCCCATTTTAACACATACATCAGTTAAAATACTTTCCACAAATTTATTAGTTAAATGTCTTGTTCTGCTTAAAGAATTAGGATTTGATACTCCACTTAGCTCTATTTTCCCACTTGTACTGTTGCATCCATTGATATATATATATATATATATATATATATATATATATATATAAACACACACAAAGCTCTTAATCAAATGTGACTTGTCTTCTATATTTTTAAAGAGACAAATATGAAAGTCAATGACTTCTACATTTTTAAATTTTAATCTAGAAATAAACAAAATAAGAAATGGTTTAATTAGAAAACATCTGGATTCAGTCATACTAACATATAAACCATTTTCTCTCACCCTCAGGATCATTTAAACAAAATTCATATTTTCCTCTGTACGTTACTGGGTCTATAAAAATATTGCCAGACATTATGTCACTTTAGTAGCCAGGATTCCACTTTTTGCTCCGTTTTGAAATTTGTTACAAGACTGACCAGGAACATTAAGACTTGTGATATCATTGTGTGTAAAAAGAAGTCACAGACTGACTTCGAAATTGGTTGATCAGGTGAAATAACATCTGCTGAATAATTGCCTTACATCACTAAACAATGCAGAAAGAGTTTTATGGAGAATAAAATGTTTGCAACTTTGCACTATCTTTGTTATAATATATATGTTTATATATATGTATGCATGTATATATGTGTTTGTGTATAACATGAGTATATAATATATATACACACAGATATTTGGGCTTATATATATTTATGTATGTATGTACATATATATGGAATGTATGATATTTATTCCATGTGCTATATAATATTATGAGTAATATAATTCATATCTACAATTTTGAGTAGAGATCACAAATCCAAATGCTTTCAGGCACATTTTCAAAATCAGTGCACATGCTAATGAAAATGCTTATGTGTATCAAAATTGCCCTTGGGACTTTGTTTTGCATCTTTAAGCATAGATGCGTTTTAATCAAATTTGTTATAAACACAAATATTAAATTGCTGCTTAATATGATAGATGTCAGAATCAAGATTTAGAATTATCTCAACACCCTGGAAACATGGTTGAAACCAACAGCTATCATTTTAATAGGGATAAATGAGGTGTGAAAATGCACAAACGCCAGCTGCTAAAAAAAAAAAAAAACTATACCAGTTAAGAAGAGGACTACATTAAAAATAGTGTGATCATAGGAACTATTACTACTCCAGGCTGCATGGAATAATATATGTAAATCATATTCAATTATAAATTCCATGTTCTAAGTGAGAGCATGCAGACCTCTGTTATCAGGAGAAAAGCTGTGTGGTGTAATGGCAGGAATCACTGCATCTTAGAACAAAGCTAGCTGTAAAATATCTGTGTGATTTAAAATAATTCACTGATCTAGTTGTGCCTTAGTATTTATATACCAGGTAAGGAGTTTATACTAAGTGTATGTTCCCTAAATTCATTTTAAGCTCCAGTATGCATCCATTTATTCATTCAATAGCTGCTTATTGAATTCCTGCTATGTGCCAAGAATTGTTGTACATACTAGGAATTCAGTAATGAAGCAGACAGATAAGTTTTATTTTGTGGAGAGCTTATTTTTCAATGCATGAAGTTAGACAATGAATAAGTGGTAACTAAAATCAATTCAATTAATTGTAAGTGAAACAGTATATGATAAGATTGAACATGGTTTAAGGGATCACTAGTTTGTTGAACTCTATGGCAAGCATGTCATAAGAATACTTACTGAATCGTAGATATTCAGCATGAAAGAAAAATGTTAATATGAGAAGTAACAGATTGTTTTCCATGTTTGAACAGACATCATTGTGCTTGTTTTGTGTATCTCATAGTGTACAAACAGTACCAGTAGGTGAAAGATAGCAGTTACAGTTTTGGGTCCCCTGAGAATGGAAAATGAAAATGAAATAGGCTATCTTTCTATGAGTTCCTCGATGACAATTTGACTCAATAACATATTGGGGATTCCCAGATTGAATCAGGCACCTTCTAGCTCTACAATTTAGTGTGAACTCAAGAACACTAATAATATTGGATCCATAAATTTGAGTGATATGATAATCACGCTGTAAAAAATAGAAAAAGGATATCAAACCAATAGAGATTTTCATTGCACTTTTATAACAACAAAATTTCTGCAAATGTTTGTTTTACATGAAAATTGCAGTTTGTTTGTGTCTGCATGTGCAGCCTTTATAATTGTATGTAGTTGTTCAATCAGATATTTGTGGGAAGATAAGTTGATGCGAGAAGTGATTGGGGAAGCAGAGTCTCATCTTAAAATGAAGACATTGTGAACAGGAAATTTGGGAGTACAAGGTGCCTGGGGAACTAGAAAGAGTGTCAAGAATCAATTAGCATTGTGTTGAAATTAGACCTCCTTTCTTCTCTATGCTTGCTGCTGTAGGATATCAATGCGTTCTCCCTCCAGAAATGTCAGACTCAGAGGTATAAGGGTGTGATAGAGAGTAGTGTTGAGAAAAAAGCAATCCAGATAATAATATACTGCTATATTTTTATTTTAAACTTATGCAAAATATGGGTTCACAAAACTCCTATGAATCACTCTTCATATTTGATTTGGAATCTTCAAAACAATTGTTTTTTACACTGAATTTTGAACTCATTTTCATGGCACCACATTTTATTTTTTAACTAAGGCTGCTGAGTTTTATTCTTGGTTCTACCTCTAACAGCCACAGAAGTCATTTCTTATTCTCTCATCAGCTCAGCAGACCATCTATAAATGGATATAAAATTTAAAATAGACTCAAAACACCATGTGGAAATTAATTCATTTTTACATGGTACACTGAGATATTTGCTTATTGCTTCATTTAAGAAAAAATAAATCTCAGACTAAGAATATCTTAATGGTATAATGTATTGTTCAAAAAAATTTAAGTGCCAGCTTTGCACAGTAATTTTTCAGAACTATGTAGATATCTGAATTTGGGCCAGACATTTTAAACCCAAGGGCCTCTGATATTCTTTGATGAGAAGTAATTAGAAGGATACAGGCAATTGCTTACAAACAGTGTGTTGTAGCCTCTGTGAGCAGTGAGATATTCGTCCTTCGTTTCTTAATGAAACAGGCTCAAGTATACATTTGCACTGACAGAATGCACCACAGTAAAGGAAATGAATGATTACTGTACTTTATAGTCCAGTTGGGAAAGCAGCAAAATGTGGAGGATGGTAGCTGGCTCATAACCATGGCAACTAGGTGGTATTAAACTGATGTGAACTGATCTCAATGATGCAGTGGAGACTTATGAACAATAATTATCCTACCTACTACAAATCTTGATTCAGAGAATTGATAATAGCATTGGACATTCTAGAAGGGGTTTTGCATACTGCCCTCACAATTCTGCTTAAAGAATTGCATTTAAAGAATAAAAGAGTTCACAGGAATTGCATAATGGTTATTATATTAAAGGAAAATACCAATTTGCAAAAGAAATATGTCAGTGCACTGTTGTTAATCCATAATAGTCAGAGGGCACTATGAGTAAAATAAAAAAAAAAATTAGAAAATAAATCAAATAGTCCAGGTTTATGGTTAATGGAATAGAAGTAGGTCAATTCAAGTGCAGGGTTAGTTTTGATCAGTGAGTATTAATCTATTGCTAAACTGAATTCAAGGCTTAGTATAGAATAAATGTTAATGAAATTCAATCATAAGAAGGACAACATGAAGAAACAACCATGACTAGTCAAGAAGATACTGAATTTTGAATATGCTTGCTAAATTTAATAAAAAGTATTAAGTAGAGTTTAATATGGTATTATATATATATATCTCATCATATGTCTTTCTAGCCTGGAAAACTTCAAACTTGGCTTTACTTTCCTAGAGATTCCTCAATAAAAAGGTATAATAAATGCATTTATTTTAAACCAAAAATATGCATGTAGTTTTTAAAGGGAAAAAACTACAAAAAAACTGGCTTTCAAATTAGAAGCCAGTATTATTTTAATTCCCCAAAGTTATTTCATATCCTAGATCCATCTTTGTTTCCAGTAAGGACATTGATTAATCAAAGATTAATCAACGATTAATAGGGGCATTGATTAATCAAAAATCAGTCAAGGATTGACTGAAAACATGAGATTCTTATAAAAAAAGAATTTAGTTTTTTGAAGATATCTTACACAAACAGAATGGAAACACAATTAGAATGCAACTATTCCCAATGGAGCACAATACTGAGAAATATTTTTTAAATTAATGTGTTTATATGCTGTAAATTAATCATTTTTAGAAATATTTATTGAAAGTCTACATTTATGGAGTATATTCATAAACTGGATATGCATGTACATAAAACAATAATTTGCAACAAATAATGAATAAAGTTAAGTAAATTATATAAGAATTAGAAAGTGATAAATATTATGAAAAAATAAATGTAGAACAGAGTAAAGGAGATTGGGTGAGGAAACAGGCATATTGCAAAATTCAAAATTCTAATAAGTATATTTCAATAAAAAAGATGATATTTCAGGAAAAACTTGAAGAAGATGCAGAAGTTGGCCAAGAGGTAATTGATTTTGGAAGACCTTAAGGTTTGTGCATGCCTATTCAAAGAAGAGGAAAGTGGATGATGGGGCTGGAGTGGAATTAGAGTGAGTTAAGGGAGTGAAGATAAAATGAAAAGGGAGCCTTATAGGTTATTGTGATGTTTTCGGCATTTTTTTTTTTTTTTTTTTTTTTTTTTTTTTTGAGTAAATGGGTTTTGAGCAGAGAAGTAATGTTATTGTGACTCATGACTTAAAAGGTCACTTAGTGGTTGTGCTGACAATAGTGTCTGGAAAGAAGGGTAGTTGCCTGGGCACTTATTAAGAGAAAATTTTGGTATATAGGCAAGGGAAGATGGTAGCTTGAAACAGGTTGAGTTAGTGCAGACTGTGTTAAATTATTAAATTCTGGCTATACATTGAAGATAGAGACGACAGGATTTGCTGGAGTTATGGCTGGGGTATGAAATGTAAAATGGTATCAGTAAAAACTACAAGTTTCTTAGCCTGAACAAGAGAGTTTCTTGGCCTGGAGAGATGGAGTTACCATCAAATAAGATGGTGATAGTTTGGCTATGGTGCTAAACTCATGAATGTAGGTTTATAAATGAATGTTAAAGCAACTCTAATAGTTTCTGTATCCACATCTTGCTCCTTTCACATCTTCCTATTAGCCCATGTAGATCTTTCTAATATTTTAGAATATTTTAAATATTTGTGTACCCAGAAAGTAAGACAATACCTGCTATACCTTATATTTATGTAGGTTTAGCAGGTTTAGCAGGATTGGAGGTGGGTGGGTAGAAGAGCAGGAGCTCAGTCTTTTCCTACTGTAAGCAATATATGTCAATCAACATAAATGAATGTTACATTTTAAAGGAGTATGTAAAACTCTTTTACATATACTACTTTACATATACTTTGTATATACTACTTGGGTGTAGTATTTATATCCAAGATATTTTCTCTGATTGGAATACCCCTTTATCAGTTTGTTCCTAGTGGCCTTTATAAGCAAATGCAAACTCTTTTTAATGGGTCATGGAAGGCTATTTATGTCCTTGCTCCTCTTATCCAGCATAGGATGCTCTATTACCACTCCCCTTGCGTCATTATTGTTAGCCATTCCTAGAATTCCCCTCTCTTTTTCTCAACTCTGTGCTTTGCACGTAGTGTTTCAGCTGCATGGACTGCCTCACATCTCACCTCCCAATCTGGCCTCCAACACATT
Organism: Choloepus didactylus; assembly: GCF_015220235.1. Taxonomy (NCBI): domain Eukaryota; kingdom Metazoa; phylum Chordata; class Mammalia; order Pilosa; family Megalonychidae; genus Choloepus; species Choloepus didactylus. The sequence continues at coordinate 30,680,084 of NC_051307.1, forward strand.
AAGGTGTCTACATGCATGCACACACACACAAATACACACACCCATACACCCTGATTTAGGTTGGGTTTTCCCAGAAGCAGACACTGAGAAAAAAATTGAATGCAAGTGTTTATTTGTGTAGCCAGAAAGTAAGACAATACCTGCTATATACCTTATATTTATTTACTAAAGAATAATAGTATATAATGATAATTAAATAATACCTTAATAAGGTTTGCATAGCATGCTTACATTATTAACGCAATTTTACTTGCACTATCTTAATAAAGCCAGTTGGAATAAATTTTTTTCCTTTTGATTAAAATAAAACTCATGAACCGCAAAACAAAAACGTAAACAATGTTTCAGAAATTTCTGGTTTGGTAGCTCTGTTCAAGGAAGCTGAAGTTGCTGGGCAAACTTGTAGAAGAACATATTTAGCATTAGTCGTCACACTCTTCAGGCCTGATTTTCCAAAACCAACTGGCTCCCAGTTACCTGTATGTCCAATATATCTAATTGAGAACATCATCTCCATGTGACCTCTGTAGCTGCTTTCAATTTTTATTTTAAGATTGATGTTGTATCTTCTCAACCCAGTAGTTAGGCTACAATAGTCTCAAAACTGTGCTCTCTGGCATTCTTTTTTTTTTTTTTTTTTTTTTTTTTTAATTCAGTTTTATTGATATATATTCACAAACCATACAGTCATCCATGGTATACAATCAACTGTTCACAGTATGATCATATAGTTATGCGTTCATCACCACAATCTATTTCTGAACATTTTCCTTACATCAGAAAGAATCAGAATAAGAATAAAAAAAAAAAGTGAAAAGAGAATACCCAAACCATCCCCCCATCCCACCCTATTTGTCATTTAGTTTATACTCCCATTTTTCTACTGATTTTTTTTCAATTTTTTAACTTTTGTTTATCAAAAAATTAAAAACAAACAGGCAAACAACAACCAAAAAAAACCCCACAACATTTCAAACAAAGCAATGGATTAAGGAAAACAAATAACCTAAAATAACTACTTTGCTTCCAATATGTTCCTACCATACCCCAAGAAAATTAATAAACCATGTCCAAACAGAGGAGTAAAAAAAACAGATAATCTAAAATAACTACATTGCTTCCAACATGTTCCTACCATACCCCAAGAAAATTAACAACCCCTAAGAAAACAAAGGAATAAGAGAAAAAAAAAACCTAAAATAACTCTATTGCTTCCAACATGATCTTACTATATCCAAGAAAGTTTACAAACCATAATCATTCCTGAGCATTCCCATAACATTGAGATTACCCTCCATAGTTTATCTGTTCTTATTAGATTATCATTCCCCCTCCACTAATTGGTATCTCTAGGTCCCCTACATTCTACAGTATAAAACATTGTACATTTTTCACACAATTCACATTAGTGGTAACATACAATATCTCTCTTTTTGTGCCTGGCTTATTTTGCTCAGCATTATGTCTTTTTTTTTTTTTTTTTTTTTTTTTAATCTTCATTTTATTGAGATATATTCATATACCACGCAGTCATACAAAACAAATCATGCTTTCGATTGTTCACAGTACCATTACATAGTTGTACATTCATCACCCAAATCAATCCCTGACACCTTCATTAGCACACACACAAGAATAACAAGAATAATAATTAGAGTGAAAAAGAGCAATTGAAGTATGTTTCCTTCCCCTATTTTTCTACTCATCCATCCATAAACTAGACAAAGTGGAGTGTGGTCCTTATGGCTTTCCCAATCCCATTGTCACCCCTCATAAGCTACATTTTTATACAACTGTCTTTGAGATTCATGGGTTCTGGGTTGTAGTTTGATAGTTTCAGGTATCCACCACCAGCTACCCCAATTCTTTAGAACCTAAAAAGGGTTGTCTAAAGTGTGCATAAGAGTGCCCACCAGAGTGACCTCTCGGCTCCTTTTGGATTCTCTCTGCCACTGAAGCTTATTTCATTTCCTTTCACATCCCCCTTTTGGTCAAGAAGATGTTCTCCGTCTCTGGCATTCTTATTCTGCTTCTTGACTCCTGCTAATTTTTTGTTTGGTTAAACCCCAAATGATAGACTGTAATGACTGAAGGAGACTTCGGAGATTATACAGTTCAAACATAGTGCACAGCTGAATAAACTGATCCCTAGAGAGGATTAGTTTGCCCAAGGCTGCCCAGCAGAGCAGGAGTGATATTCAAAATATTTAACAACTTGTACTGACAGGTTTCAACCAATCAAAATGGAGTGCCAGTCAATCATAATAGACATTCATCAATGAGCACAGAAACTAAACATGGCCCTTCAGCAGAGGCTGGACCGTATCTCCACAGCTCACAATGCTGCTGATTATGCATCTCAATATGTTTTCTGCTTACCTCTCTCACATATTCTTGCATAACAAATAGAACTGATGTCTTTAAATGGAATGCTTACTATTTTATACCTGTATTCTTAGCCAGGGAAAATCTGAAAGTAGGAACTACCTTTTTGTGTATATAGGTTGGGAGTGATAAAATGAGAAACTTGGAATGATACTTCTGGAAAGGTACTTGTTTTTCAGAGTTAGTCTCTCTCTGGATCATTTCCAAACTGCACAGAATGTTCCTAACCAAATCTAATAAGTCCTTAAAGTAGAAATAAAAGCAAAGATAAGAAACTCTGGTTTCTAAGACATAGAAAAGTAATTTACCAACACATAATCAAACAATACCACAATGGCATGAAATTTCAAATAAAAAAATTATGAAAGAATAAATAGCAGTGAAAAGGGTTGTCTTGCATTAGTAATGGGAATTATATACAATTTCTGAGTTATTCTTCATTTTATTTGCTTGAAATACTTCTGAAAATTTCTCCCAAGAACTGAGCCTCTTTGTGTTCCCTATCTTGTAAAGATTAATTTCTCCAACCATTTTTCAGTGTAAAAAGTGTCGGAAAGGAAAAAATAAATATGTTACAGACCATTTTTGCATTAATGTTATGAGAGTTTTAACTTGGAACTTAATGTGTAATTCTTTATTTTAATGCACCAATATTATTTTTTGAAGAGATCATTTTAGAAGCTCTCATTGGAACATTAATTTTCATAGGGTTCTATATTATCACATTTGTTAGCAGCAAATTCAGCCCAATGTAGCTTAGAAATAGCAATTGCTTTCTGACTGGAAATAAGTATGGTTGTGTTTAGAAATCACTCCTGACTGATGATGGTTCCATATCCGAGCAACTCAATTATAGACTCTGAATGTTGGGGCCTGGTTTTATACATAGAAAGTTATAGATCATTTTTTAACTTTGATATTGAATCCAGTTGAGTTCTCCTTTTTCTTATAAGTGAATAGGTCTCCATCTATTGCATCTATTAACAGTAAGTATTTTTTGTAGCTTATGTACTCTTTCAAATTTATACATGCACATACAAAACTTACAAAGCAGGTAAACTCACTTTTTTGACAATTAAAAGTGAAACTATTAACTAGGAGCATACAAAAATATTTAAAGCACCTCAAGGAGAAAAGTCTTGAATTGACAGACAGTGCTTCTTGTTTGTAATCTGTCTCCATAGTTAGAATATAGGCATTTTGAGGTCAGAGAGCTCTGAAATTATTTTATACTACTTGGTTTCTCCTTTACCTGGAATAATGGCTTGACTATTGATGGGATTTTAAATAATAGTATCTTGATTGACATTATTGTGCATGTATAGCAAACATGACTCTTCTGTGAGAAGACCTTGTTTAGTTTCAGTAACTGTTCCAAAAAATGTAAAAGCTGAGAACACTTCTCAGAGAAAAAATCTAAAAATTCTAAATATATTGTGTGATAGAGAACTATATTTGGAATACTAGTGGTTTTGCAAACTTATTTCATTTCAAAGTGTACATAGTGTATGAGTTTTGCACAAAATAACGTCCTAGCATTTTCAGAGGAATGTTGTATATTACTAAAGGATTCTTAGCATATTTATTTTGCATTACTATGCATATTAAAGTGTAGCCATGTAGAACAATAATCAATAGTATGAAGGCATTCCTATTTTTAATTCATTCCAGCTTGCTGGGAAACGCTTTTTATTTAATATTGTAGAGAGGTTAATAACGGATGGTATGCATAAATATGTTCATCTGGTAATTACATTTAACTAGTACTTGAATTTCAACATAATCAAACAGTTTAGTTTTGTAAAACACATGATTTCTTTAAGAAGGCCACATAGAGGAATCTCTGACTCTTCCCTACCCAGATCTTGTAGGGGCTGGGATATAAGATAAACATAAAGGTGTTCAGGAAAAAAAAAATTCAGCTTGTTGTCTGTCCTTTACTTCATTTTGGCCACATCAATTTTATCACTAAATCGTTCTATTTTTAATGCCTGGGAATTTCTTGTTTTTTTTTTTTTGTTTGTTTGTACAATTAAGTACAAATAAGAATAGTAATAAGAAGTAGACATGTGGAAATATACTTGAGATTAAGAAAAAATCCTTTAATGAGTTACACATAAACATGACTGGTGGTATGGGTCAGCTCAAGGTCTGTCAAGAAGTCAGCCTTTGAGGATGATTAACATGTTGTCTGCATCTTTAAAATATTAAGCAACATTTACTCACAAATTCTCTTCAAAGGTGGTGGGGAAAATGAGAAATGAATACAAAATAAATGGAAACCTTGATAAAAGCATGGAAATAAACTGTGTAAGGTGAATTTCTGTAAATAAATTTAACACCTAAGGGAGTGATATCAGAAAAAAAAGTCTGGTAGAAGACAAGTAATTAGAATTGTTAGCTCATGGACAAATAGGTCTTTAGAAGATTACTGGTGAACAAACTCAACTTTCTGAAGTTTTCAAATCAAATTAACTTTTGAAGATCTTACATTAAAAGTAATTCTATTTTGCTCTTTAGAATGTATGTGTGTTAATATATGTAAATATATATGGAAAGAGTGTATGTGTGTAAATATATATAAATATATATGGAAAGAGAGACATAGAAAATAGATAAATGATTGATAGATATAGATAGACACACCTAAGGCATGTGTGTGTGTGTGTGTGTGTGTGTGTGTGTGTATGCAAAGATAGTGTGCACATTTTATTCAAGTTATCCATTCAGAGAGGAAAATTTCTTAGCCTTCAGTTGTACCTTAAATTTCAGTTTTGAGTCAATTTATATGGCTGAGCATGAAAGAATGGGCTTTATAATAGGAGAATTGACAGAACTTTAATTATCCTGGTGTTTTTTAGTGCAACTATGGTAAATTCCCTCACATATTGATAGCAAAAGAAACAGTGACTTGTAACCCTCATCTAATACTTTTTATTAACTCTTTCTATACTTTTGATATTTCATTATGGAGTTTAATACCTTGTTTTGCCTGATTCCCTTTTGGTACTCAATCTTAATTTACTTCAACACATTAAGAAAAGCTGTTTTCTACTTAAGTTATAGAAATGGCATTTTTAGTTAACCGAGTTCCTCGTGTTTACTCGATAAGTGATGTCTTACATAGGATCCTCAACACAATCCAATTGGTTGAGTTTGTAACATGATTACAGTTTTGAAGCTTGTGAGATAGCCAGATATCTAAAGACAGTTCCCCATAATATTGTCACTTGTAAAATCTTTAATAGTAAATCTTTAAATCTACTGAAGTAAAACTATTAAATTTCAAATGTTGACTAGAATTTTTTGAAAATCTTTCAAAGTAATTCTAAACTTATGAATTTCAAGAAATATATGCCATCTTTGTTAGATTTGCTGCACCACAGATTGTAACCTAGCTCACTGAGGGTAAGGCTGTGTTGTATTTTATTATCATGGAGGTGATACAAATGCGATTTGTTAAAAAAGTAAGAGTGACAGTTGATGTGAATTTATGCAGTGCTTTATGGGTCAGGCCTGGATGGAGATTGCAAGTAACTATTTTGCATTAGCTATGAAAGATTCATACTGTGGGATATTTGAATTAACACTTACATTTCACTCTATCCAAGTATTATTATCACATTGGGCACCCGCAACTCTGACCATACCATTTCTCCATTCAGTCATTTCCTGTTACTTCCAGGATAGTATCAAAATTTCCAAACAGGAATTTAATGCTTAGAATTCACATTCTTGCCCCACTTTCCTTTTTAATCTTATTTCCAATTGCCCCCCTCATAGATCTACTATTTTAGCCAAAGTCATCCAAATGTAACTTTGAATCTCTTTCCCTAATGCCCTTGCTAACTGTGTTTAATTTATGTGCTGAGGAAAAGCAGAGCAAGTAATCCACTTACAAAATGCAGCAGAGTAAATCTCAAATGCCACCTCCTCTAAGATACCATTCTCACACCTTAAAGACAGTGGAATTTCTCCTTCTTCAGGTATTCATTTCATTGCAGTAATGTAATGAATTTGGACTGCAGGGATTTGAATCATGCCTCTATTAGGCAGCAGTTGTGGAGCCCCAAACCTGTTACTTTACTTTCCATTTCTCAATGTCTCCCTCATAAATATGGGTTGTGAAAATAGGACAGGTCTATAGATTTCTCATCCTTAATTATGAACTCCAAAACTCTGAAAAATGAAAGTTTATTTGGTAACTAAAATTATTAAATAAACAAATTCAACCTAACCTAAGCTCTTTCAGAATCAGAAACTGACTTGAATTGATTTTACAGTTTTTATCACACTTAGTGTAAATATTCATGTTTGACTGCCAGAATGCCAGTGCTTTTGATTTCCATCACTGCCCAGATCCTCCTGCACACGTTTAAAAATACTTTTTTTTGCTTCATCCATAGCGGTGTGGAAACAAACTGTTTAGAAACCAATGATGTGCTGCCTTAACAATTAGCTATAACAGTTCTAGCCCAGTCTAACTGCATAAATCCAGCATAGCACTTCCACCTCATCTTCCACATTTTCCAAAATTTGTACATTAAATTTAAAATGAATGCCTAGACTATGTACACACTATCTTGGTAAATATACCCTACTAACAAATATGATGGAAAGCAAATCTAATATAGTCTTAAGGGAATACAGCCTGAGGTTCCCTCTTTATTTAAAAATAAATAAAGCATAAAAAAAATGAGGTTCTTCATCAAAAAGGCTTTTCAACTAGAAGAAAAGAATAATGAGTATAAGTACATACATGAGAACAAACATGAGGAAGATCCAACCTGGAGTTAGGTTTAAAATTCTCTCTCCCTCTAAATTGAGCCCTAGCCCCCCACACACCTGTTAAGCCTTCCTTAATAATCTTTTATTTTATATTAAAAGCTTCTCTCTTTTTTTACTGTACAAGCCAGGTGAAATTTACATTGAGCCTATCCAAGTTACCACACATCAGTCAACCCATAAGGGGGCCATTGGGGAAGTCTAAAGTGGTTACAATTATCCAAGAATATACAGAAAATGTATGGCATTTTAAAAGCCTGGGGATGGTTTGGTGGTTGTACATTTAGCCTCTTCATCCAAAGAGTTGAGGGCTTAGTTCCATTAATAGAAAACCAGAGAAATCTAATAGCAGAAACAGATGGGTTGTAAAAAGTAGGATAAAGTAGAAAAGAAAGACCCATAGTCACCATGAGACCTCAAAATTGAAAACAACCAGCATTGCAAGTAAACTCCTGTATACTTATAAGAGGACAATTACATATCAGTAAAAAAATACCTTGTAAGGATACTATTGATTTCTAATAAACATCCATTCTCTTTCTACTTCAAAAAAAAAAATCCTCATTTTGTTTAGGTATCTCCCCATGTTGGTTTGTATATATTATGTCCCCCAGAAAAGGCCATATTCTTTAATGCAATTTTGTGGGTGTGGTTTGATTAATCTTTCTGATTAGGATGTTTCCATGGAGATTTGGCCCCGCCCATTCAGGATAGGTCTTGATTAGTTTACTGGAGTCATTTAAAGGGAGCTCTCACAGAGAACAGAGGGAGGAAAATGACCTGGGATATGCTAAGCCAGGACACACAGACATTAGATGCTTGGAAGCCAATGGAGTTGCTTGCTGATGCTTTGAGATGCTAGCCCAGAGTTTGCTCCAGAGAACATAAGAGAGGAAAAAATGTCCCAAGAGATGCTTTCTGACACTTAGAGATTCTTGGTTATATAGACAGAAGGATGTTTGGAGATGCTAAGCTAAGAGGAACCCAGAGACATTTTGGAGAAAGCCATTTTGAAACCAGAATCCCAAAGCAAAGGATCAGCAGATGCCAGCCATGTGCCTTACCAGCTAAAAGATGTTTTCTGGATGCCATCGGTCATACTTCAGTGAAGGTATCCTCTTGTTGATGCCTTAATTTGGACATTTTCATGGTCTTTGGACTATAAATTTGTAAACTAATAAACCCCCTTTATAAAAGCCAATCCATTTCTGGTATATTGCATAACAGCAGCATTAGCAAACTTGAACAAATGCTTTTGGGAAAACTAGGCTTTATGGTAACCATTTGCCATAAGAATGGGTCTATGACCAACTTGTGACAGTACATAGCAAGGGTATTGGCTGGGGGTTTTAGGAAAGTCCTTCCTCTATATCTTCCTTTGGACATTGTCTTCCTCACATTGAGAAAACCATAATGGCTGCTGTTGTTTTTTTGCCATGTCAGGATAAGTTGTCACATGGAGAATGTCTTAGGAAAACAGAGCTGGTGGTACCGAAACAAATCAATCCCCAGTCTCAAAATCATCCCAACATATCCATCTGTACACCATTTTTATAAGCCACTAGGTTTTTTTAATGCTAAATTATCCTTCACCCTACCTTATATACTCAGTGAAATTATTGCCATTTTAAAAAGGGCAAATGTCAAAATTTTTCCCCATACTAAGCAGTAAACTTGCCATGCCTCCATCTGCATGCTTTAGTTTTGTGGTGAGTCCAACATAAGACGCAAGGCACAGTCTTTTCTAAAAACATTAACCATAAAATATGAGCCTGGGACACATAGACACAGACACACACACACACACAAACTCTCACATAAAAAAAGGAAACAACAAATAAATCTTAACTATTTTCACTCGCTTTAGAAAATGTTATTTCTTTGAATATGCCTAATGACAATTTTCTCCTCAGAGTCTACCAATAAGACAACTTCAGTCTACAAAATCATGAGGCTCCAGGAATTAACAGTAACCTCATTTATCATAAGGTTTAAGAAGATCTGATTTATGCATGTATTTTTAGGATAGATATTCTGAACCCAGTTGTTATAATGTTTTAGGAACTATTCAACCTTCATGAAACATTGAAAATGTGTTTATTACAAAGAAAAGTTTGTTACCCTCTGAAGACACTAGAGTGGCTTCATAATCATTGTCTCCATTTCCACGTCCACGTGGAATTCCTGGTAATACTGTAGGCAACAAAATCCTCTTGAAGTAGTGATAGACAACAGTGACGCATGCATGCTGAAACTTCACTTATTAAAAACTTGAATCTCAATATCTTTGCTGAGTTCTAAAACCCTTAGATTGTAACAGGAAATTTTTTCTGTTTCATTAATTTTACAGTGAATAGCAATTTCCCATACTTCTCATCCCACTGAACAAATGTGTTCATTAGCACAAAAATAATAATTCATATAATGCTTATCTAGATGAATACTCAATTTTATGTGCAGTCATGGTATTTTTTTAACATTTATTTAATAATTTAAAAATATATTTCAACCATACCTTTCATTTCTTTGTTGAGTGGAGTCCATTCAAAGATAAAACGTATGCCAGGTTTCCTGATTTAACAAAAGCACATGGGAAATTCCCAGCCTGGAAAAGTTAAAATGATAAGAGAGCCTATTTCACATGTGATTTCATGTATACACAAAAACATGTAAGTATGCATATATGCATATGCATGTTTTGATATTTTGTGTGCATGTATGTGTATATATGTGTGTATATGCACACAAATACGTGTTTGAATTGACACATATATTGCCTATTAACTACATTCCAAGCATCTTAAAAATGTCAGTTATTGTGATAGGTTGCTAGTGATTCTGATATAAAATAAGTAATCTTCATCTTCAAGGAGATGTTAATTTTAGAGAGCTTTTAATTTTTAAGTCAGAAAATAAACAGGTGTTTTATAATACAGTGTAAGAACTGTTATTATACAGTATATAATGGTTGTACTAGAATCTCAAGTAAGAATGATTTAAACAGTTCTGTTGTTGGACGGAGGAAGAGATAAGTTTTTTTTTAAGGGAATAATTTTGACTTTGTCTTGAATTGCAAACAAAAAAAAGAGAAACACACACCAAATATTTCCCATGTAAAAATAAAAAAATCTGTGAAGATATGGCAATCAGGGGGGCTGCATATAAATTGGTATGTCTGAAGAGTACTATACAAATAAAGTAATGGGTATTCTTATAACTAGATGCCCTTTGCTTTACCCCCCAGTATCTCGTAGTTTCCATTCCCCTAAGAATAGTTGAGAATGCAAAAAACATCAAACTGAAGATGATAATTTTGTTTAAAAAAAAAGCAAAACATGAACAAAAGTCACTTTAAACTGAATACTAAGTTGATGGTTAATAGGGTAGGAAGAATAAGATAAAATTGTTCAATGAGAATTATTCTTTGTCTCCCATATTAATATTTTAATTGTTGCATTTGTTATAATTAAATAATCATGACCTGTATAGGGAGATTAAAATTTTACAAAATTTTTATTGCAGTGTTTTCTTCAGGCATTGTTTTTAAACTAGAGACCTGATTTCAGTACATATTTATGCTAAGTCTTTTTGGAATCCATTGAGGCCCATTTTGCAAACTATAAATACAATTTTCATTTTAAATTGCAAAGTATTTTTCTTAAGTACTATAATAGTTTATTCCCCAAATCTCTTTTCCCATTCACTTTTCTACATATTGCTTCCAAATTTCATTCCAGGGAATTGCCCTTTCACCCTATAAATTTGATTGTACTTTAAATACAATTTAAGTTCAATGATATTTATAGATTGATTGTCATCTAGCAAAGTACTATAACTGAATAAACAACTTTCAATTTACTTGCTCATATTTGTAAATATTGTCTTGCAATTCATCGCACATGTATCAGTTTCCCTTTTAATGGTCTACCTTACCAATAGGCATAGCATGTGCAGAGTTACAGAGAATTTTAATAGTTTTTGCATGTGGCCTCTCCTTTGCAAGGAATTAATTGCAGGTGCTGCCTAATTTAAAAAGAGTAAGAATTTTAATAAGCCAAAAATATATCAATAATGAGAGTCATAAAAGTAATTTATCATTATTCTATTAAAGTAATATCCAATTCTATGCCTAAAAATAAAATGAGCCAAGTGTAAAAGTAAGATGATATGTGGGGAGCAATTCTTGGCCTCGAAGTAAAGACTGTCTTATTTTTCATTACTTATTTTATTTTTGTTCTTAGGGTAGCGTTTTTCTCATGTCTACATAAGATGTTAAAATCTTAATAAGATATCATAGTCAAGTGTCTTGATTTGCCAGGGATGCTGTAACAAAGTACCAGAGATTGGTAGAATTTGAAAAAAAAAAGACAGGAATTTTATTGTCTCACAGTTTGGGAGGCTAGAAGCCCAAAATCAGGGTGTCAGTAGACCACGCATTCTCTGAAGACTGTAGCATTCTGATGGTGGCTTGACAGCAATCCATAACTCAATGTCTGCCTCTGTCATATGGCCATCTGTCTCTTTACGTCTCCTATTCACTGCTACCCCTGTGTTCCTGTTTGCTAATGCTGTTGTTATGCAAAATACCAGAAATGGGTTGGCTTTTATAAAGGGGATTTATTTAATTACAAATTTACAGTCCTAAGGCCATGAAAGTGTCCAAACTAAGGCATCAACAGGAGGATACCTTCACTGAAGAATGGCTGATGGCGTCCAGAACACCTCTGTCAGCTGGGAAGGCATGTGGCTGGCTGGTGGCTGTGTTCCTTTGCTCGTGGGTTGCATTTCAAAATGGCTTTCTCCAGAAGGTCTCTGGGCTTCTTCAGCTCCTGTGAATCTAAGCATTGGGGTCCTTTCTTAGCTTCTCCAGAGCAAACTCTGGGCTAGCATCTCCAAATATTCCCAAGCAACTCAAAGCATTAGCAAGCATCTCTCCAAAAGTATCTCTCAGCTGCTCTTGAGAAGTTTTCATCCTCTCTTAGTTTCTCCAGAGCAAACTCTGGGCTAGCATCTCAAAGCATCAGCAAGCGTCTCTCCAGAAATCTTTCTCAGCTGCTCTTTGGGCATTTTGTCCTCTCTTAGCTTCTCAGGAGCAAACTCTGGCTAGCATCTCAAAGGATCTCCAAGCATCTGCCTTCAACAGCCATCTCCAAAATGTCTCTCTCAGCTCCTCCAAGCTCCTTCTGTCTGTGAGCTCTTATGGGACTCCAGTGATTTAATTAAGACCCACCTTGAATGGACAGGGCCCATGTCTCCATGGAGATAATTTAATCAAAGTTCTCACCCACAGTTGATTGAGTCACATCTGCATGAAAACTCTCAATCAAAAGATTAATGTCTGCCCTTACAAGATTGTATTAAAGAATATGTCTTTTAGGGGGGCATAATATATCCAAACCAGCACGCCCTGTGTCCAGATTTCCTCTACTCTTGAGGACTCCACTCATATTGGATTAAGGTCCACCTGATTCAGTCAGTGGCCTAATTTAGTAATATCTTTGAAGATCCTATCTACAAATAGGTTCACATCCACAGGACTGGGAGTTAAGGCATGCCTTTGTGGCAGATGTGATTCAATCCATAGCATTAAAGATAAATCCATTCCAATGAGACTGGTGGTTGTGCTGGTTTGAATCTATTAATTAACTTTGGAAATCCATGTTTTTTTAATCCAATCTTGTAGGGGCAGACCTATTGTGGGTGGAACCTTTTGATTAGATTATTTCCATGGAGATGTGACCCTGTCCATTCAAGGTGGGACTTAATTAGTTTACTGGCAGCCTTTATGAGAGGATAAAAGGCAGAGACATTTTGGAGAGAGCTCAGAGACAGAAACAAGCAAGGACACACAGAAACCCAGAGACATTTTGGAGAGAAGGGCCAGCAGACATCATCATGTGCCTTCCCATTGTCAGAGGAACCCTGAATACCATCGGCATTCCTTCAGAGTCAAGATATCTTTCTCTGGATGCTTTAATTTAGACATTTTCATGGCTGTAGAACTGTAAATTTTTAACCTAATAAATTTCCATTTTAAAAGCCATTCCATTTCTGGTGTATTGCATTCTGGCAGCTTAGAAAACTGGAACAGTGGTGGTTATATTACTTATAGATGTGAATTTTAATAAATCTAAAATAACATGTAAAATCCTTAAATTAAAAAAAAGCAACTCAAGATGGTCTGGTTTATATGAGCTTATTCCTTCATAGCATATATTTCTTAAATAAAAATAAAAAGTGATAAAAGTTATTAGGACTTTAGGTAAAATTAAGTGGCCAGTTTTCTGGCATATGCCTAGGTACTTTCTACTGTTTTCTTTTACTTTTTTCAACTCTACTTCTGTCAAGTGTGATGCTTGATTTTCAGTTGATTACCATGGCCAGTAAGGGAGGCAATAACCCAGCTGTCCCAAAAGTCTTAGTGCAGAGTCAAGTCTTAATAACTTCAGAAGTAAAAATGCCCTTGATATAATTGAAAGTTGTTTTATTTAATTTTTGAACATTGATTTGATTTTCCGAATTTTGAATAATAAATTTCTGTTTTTAATATTTTTTCTAGTCTCTCAGTTTGAAAATGGCAATAATAACTAAAATATACAATTTTTAAAGCCTTATATTTCAAAATTCTAAAACAATCTTACTTTCACAATCTATAGACCTTGGTTTGGATCCTAATTCTGGTACTACTTGTGCAATTTGATGAAAATATCTGTTGTGTCCTGTGACAAACTGAGCCAATAGTTATGCCTTGCAAAAATTTTGTGAGAATTAATGAAAGTATACATTCAGTTTCTACAATAGTACATAAATTTGGTAGATACTCCATAACTATAGGCATAATTGTTGTATATTGTTCATTTATTTTACTTTTATTTAAAACAAACTAGACGGCTAAGCCCAACTGGGGAGAAATAGTAAGACTTAAGTAGAAACAAATGTTAAATGAATAATAACTTTAATTATGGGCACATGAAATGTTTCTAAGCACTGTCTATCTTTTGATCACTCACATAAAATAATAGTGAAACAACTTAATTTTCTTGGTATCCTCATTATAACTGAATATAGTATAAAAAGGTAATGGGGGCAATTATGATTTAATTCCAGTCTGAACTAACACTTAATAGTGATGGGCAAATTACTTAGTTCATGATCACCAAACCTCAATTCCCTCATCCATAACATATAGACAACACAGGTCTCCATTTATGCAACCTCCATCAGTGTGTTTTAGAAGAAAACGACTGCATCACCTTAATCCACAGTCTTTGTGGAATCCAAGCCCTTCCCAACTTTCCACATATTCACAGGATGTGGCGGTTTGAAGGTACATAACCTAGAAAAACATATTCTCAAATCTAATCCATTCTTGTGGGTGAAAACCCATTGTAAGTAGCATCTTTTGATGAGCCTACTTCAGGTAAGGTGTGACAGTCCTACTACTGGGATCCTTTATAAATGGAAGGAATACAGAGAAAGATGAAGAAAGCCATGGAAGCAAGATGCTGAAAACAATGAAACCCTTAAAAGAAGGGAGAGACCAGCAAACTCCACCATGTGGCGGAGGAGTTAATGATCGCAGGCAATGGGTCTTTGAGAAGAAAGCATTACCTTGCTGGTGCCTTAATTTGGATGTTTTCTTGGCCTCAAGCTGTAAGCTAATAAATTCCCACTGTTTAAGCCAACCCGTTTCACAGTATCTGCTTTAAGCAGCCTAGGAAACTAAAACACAACACAAGGTGTGGGGTAATTTTTGTTTTCTGTTTTAGGGAAATCTGTGTCTCTTACCACCAGAAAAATAGATTTCAGAAAGCTTGGTTTTTTTCTGCTTTCTTTGATGTTGCTATTTCAGCGCTTGACACACCAAAAGTCAACAATAGAATGCTTGTTGACTGATGCAATTAATGGATTCACTCCCCCTGTATGTCTAAATTCTTTCATGTTTCTGCTTTTTAAAATAATAATGACCATTATGGAGGGTCTCACCTTTTAATAATATAGAAAAACTGGCACAGGATATAAAATCACAAAACTTTTCCTGTTCTTCTGCCACCAGAAAATGAGTAGAACAGAGATTTATTTTTTTATTGTTAATATTTATGACACCACACCTCTTAGAAAGTATTCTGTAGACCTTCAGAATAAAATCATAGTCTCAGTTTCCTGGCTGCTATGACAAAGTACCACACAACAGCTTGCCTTAACCAAAGGAATTTATTGGCTCACAGTTTCAGAGGCTAGAGGCTTGGTTCCTCCAGGGTCTACAGCATTCTGGCTGGCAGGCAATTGTTGGGTTTCTTGGCTTTCCAATGAAATGTCATTGTCCACTCCTTTCTCTTCCAGTTTCTTGCTGACTTCCAGTTTCCAGCTTCTCCCTGTGGCTTTCTCACTATTTTTGAATTTCTTCTTCTAAAGGACTCCAATAATCCAGAGTAAGACACAATCTCATTCAGTTGGGCCACATATCAAAATAATATCTTTAAGAGATTGTATTTACAATTTATTCACACCCATAGGAATGTAGATTAACACCAAGTACAATCTAAATTTGGGGTGCATAACTCAAGCCACCACAAATATCTTGACTTCTTAGGTTTGTTATGAAAGAAAGAGAGAATTGTTTATAAAATGTGAAGCACAGTGCTTTGTAAAAAGAGTTCCATTAAGTAGATGGAGTTCCATACAAGTATTAGTCTCTTTTGTCATTTAGAGACACAAAAACCTATGTAATTTGGGGGTTCATGAAATCAGCACTTATTATATAGTGAGGGAATTGAGGCTTGGAGAGGTTAATTAGTTTGTCAGTGGACACACAGCTAATGAGGAATGGATATATCTAAGACTGAAACTCAAGGTTACATGTTCTGGAAGTGCCAAATGGCTGTGGAAATTTGTAAATGCTCAATTTCAATTTGTTGCTCGATGCATCAGGGATTGGTAACCATTAGTTCAATGGCAGTGAGCCACAGTGAGAGAAACATGGATTGCTCAACTATTTCCTACAGTCTTTTTGGAGAATATAGAATGCAGGGTAGTTGCTGTTTTGTTGTTTTTTAAGTGCTTAATGATATTATCTGTGAAGATATCTACCAGCCCTATATGTGTAGGAAGTTTATCAACTTTGAAACTACCTGTTTTCTCCCTTTCTTCACTTCAGAGTCAAAGCTACCACTGGTGGAAAGAAGCACACTTGCATAAAGAAGGTTGGATTTATGTTGAAAAAATAACACAAATACTTTATTATGACTCACATCCATTTAGAATGGTGTTTTAGTTTTCTGGGCTGCTAAGGCAAATACCACCAAAATGGGTCAAGTTAAACAATGCAAATTTATTAGCTCATAGTTTTGAGGCTAAAAGAAACTTCAAATCAAGGCAATTTCAAGGTAATGCTTTCTTCCAGAAGACTGGTGTTTTGCAGCTGGTTACCAGTGATTCTTGGTCCTTGGCTCTCCTGTTAGATGGGAAGGCACATGGCTGCCTCTACTGGACTCTGTTCTCCTCTGGGTTCCATTGATGTTCCACTTCTGGTTTCTCCCTGTAGCTTTCTTCTCCCTCTGTCTGGGCTTCATTTGGCTTATAAAGGACTCTAGCAATAGGATTAAAACACATCCTGATTGAGGTGGGCCATACCTTAACTGATGTAACCTCATTAAATTGTCCTACTTATAATGGGTTCATGCCCTTCAGAAAAGGATTAAGCTTAAGAACATGTTTTTCTGGGGTACATACAGCTCCAAAACACCAAAAATGGGTTCCTCAACATTGACACTATGACATTTGGGTTTGGATAATTGTTGTGAGACATTGCTCAAGACACTGTAGGGTTTTAGAAGCATTGCTGACCTCTTCCCACTAGATGCCAGTAGCATTTCCCCATTTGTGACAGTGAAAAATGTCTTCAGACTTTGGCAAATACACCTTTGGGGGCAAAATTGCCCCTAGTTGTGAACACTTGCTTTAGATTATGAGTCAAAACATAACCCTTAGAGTGACTTTTGACATTTGATATTCATTCAAATTTTCAGCAAAATCAAAAATTTTGCTATCTATCTGGTCCCCCCATTGGGAGATTCTGATTGAGTTTGTCTGCTGTGGCTTCAGTCATCCACTTATATAGTAAATTCTCCATGTGATTTAGGCACACACAAAAGACTGAGAAGCATCACCTCAATGAACAGGGAAGGTGCAACTCTGCTGTTAGAACAACACAAAAATAGCCTCTCAGCAGTGGGGTAACAGAAGAAAACTATCTGGGTTACTCTGATTTATAAAGGACACATGAACCAGGAAAATGCTTGTGTTACCAAAGAAAACTGGGTGATGGCTGACGTATACATTAGTGAAAGCCTAGAGAAAATGGAACTAGCTTCTCTGCTCTCAGCAAGCCCATTTCAGGCTGGATCCATGATTACAACATAGAATCTCTGTCTGTGAAAGATGGTTGGAAAGAATCAGCCAAAGTTTTACTTTCAGGACTTTTATTCCCCTTCAATTGACATAGTGGTCAAAAGCATGAGCTTTTAGGTCAGACTTTTGTATTTTAGTTCAGACACCACCACTCACTATCAGAATAACTTGGACACATTCCTTGATCTCTTTCTACACCTCAGATTTCTCATTTAATAATGAGGATAATAATGGTTCTTACCTGTGGCAGACAGAATAATGGCTCCCCAAAGATCATGACATCCAAATCTCCTGAACATATAATGTTACCTTACATGGTAAATGGGAGTTCGCAAATATGATTAAGTTAAAGGTCTTGACATGAGAAGATTATTCTGGCTTATTCAGGTATGCCCAATGTACAAACACAAGCATCCTTGTAAGTGGAAGGCAGAGGGATGTTTGACTACTGCTCCAAATTGATCTGGTTGGATTTTAAATTTGGGTCCTGGTGGAGGTCAGGTGCAACACAATGGGAAACTGAGGCCATAATGCACGAGAAAAGATAATTTGTCACTCAGGCATCCCAGAGACAAAGATGCCCTGAGGGGTCAGTGAGAATCACAGTTGGCTCAGGTGGCTCAAGTAGCAGATGGGGCACACAAAATCAGAGCAAGAGGGACCCATGGGCTTTATTGTGGTCTAGGAGTGAAGGTTAGTCTATTTGCTGTGGAATCAAGAATTTAGGTAGTTTGAAGTAAACTTGCTTGAAAGGGGAAAAGAACTGAGAGTCTGAGGGCTGGGGGATTGGTTAGTACATCTTTTGGGACCAGCTTTTTTGGTTTGGGGTGAGCTGTGTGGGTGGTGTGGGTAGTAGCCACAGATGTGGTTTGAGTTGTCGAGGAATTTATGACTCAGGGCTGGAAAGCTGCTTATTAGCTAGGCTAAAGTTCAGCATTGAGGCAAGTGGCTAAACCAAAGTAAGATGGATGCTGAGGCAGCATGCTCATAAATATTTTTATAGTTATAACAACTACCAAAGAGGGGAAGGTGATGACATGATGGAAGAAGCAGTAATTGTAATGACACTGCCAAAATCAAGGAATGCTGGTTGCCTCTAGAAGCTGGAGTAGGCAAGAAATGGATTCTCTCAAGCCCCCAGAAGGAACCAGTCTTTTTAACACCTTGATATTAGCCCGGTAACATTCATGTCAGACCTCTGACTTCTAGAACTGTAAAAGTGTGAATTTGCATTGTTTTAGACCATTAAGATTGTGGTAATTTGTTATAGCAGCCATAGGAAAGTAATATATTATCTCATAGAGTTGCTGAGAGAATTGAGTTAAAAAAAAATGTAAAACATTTAGAAGAGTGCCTGTCATGCAAGAACTATTAACAAGTATCTGCTTGCATTAGTAACAATATACTATATGACTCTAAATTACAAATTTCTTTAAAAATCTCATTCCAAACTGCAAGAATATGTTCTCTATGTATATTCTTACAGTATTTGCTTAAAAATACAATTGGCTAGGAATTAGTTTTTAGAATATTTTCTTTTTTCAAATCGCTTTATGCTTTGTGTTTCTAAAAGACAGATATATATGTGACCAAATTGCATACATTATTAATAGATAACAAGATGTATAACTTCCTACCATCCTCTCCTTACACGAAGGAAACCTCTTGATCTGTGATGATTAAATTATAATCTTTTCTAGTTCCAAAAAAGCAGAATAGCTAACATTTTTTATATTACTTTAAATTAAAAAAAATGGCATGATTTTATTTGCATCAAACCTCTAGATAGGCAAGGAATGTGCCTACTAGTAGTCCCATTTTACAGATAAGATTGAGATGAGGATATTAAAAATTTACTTCATGCCACCTGCTTACTCAATAATAAAGAAATATAAATCATATCTTCTGACTCCTAATTCTCCATTTTTAATATTTCTTTTGCTTTAATAGGTCAGATTTTTTCAGAACCAAGAAGAGATATGTGCTGATTTGGATATATTATGTCCCTCCAAAAGATATGTTTTAATCCAGTCTTATGGGATATTTTGATTAGGCTGTTTCCATGGAGATGTGAGTCACCCAATTGTAGATGATAATTTTGATTAGATTATTTCCATGGAGGTGTGGCCCTGTGCATTCAGGGCCTTGAATTAGTAAACCTTGATTAGTTTACTGGAGTTCTTTAAAAGAGCCACACAGGCCCAGATGCCTGCTGAAGGTGATGTTTAGAAATGCTTGGAGAGCAGACAGAAGGACTTTTATTTAAGAGATGAAGCCTAGCATTTGCCCCAGGATATGCTAAGACAGGACCCCCATGTGCTTAGAGAGAAATGCCATGGGAGAAAGTGCTGTAGCTGAGAGACACTGTGAAGATGGCCATTGAAAGTAGATTTTTGCTAGCCTACGGTTTGCCTGAGAGAAACTAAGAGAACATCCCCAGAAGTTAAGAAACATACTGGGGGAAAGACATTTTGAAACCAGAACCCCACAGCAGATGCCAGCCACATGCTTTCCCAGCTAACAGAGGTTTTCCAGCTGCCATCAGCCACTACTCAGTGAAGGTGCCCTATTGTTGGTGCCTTAATTTGGACATTTTCATGGTTTTCAGACTGTAACTTTGTAACCAAATAAACCCTCTTTATAAAAGCCAATCCATTTCTGGCATTTTGTATAATGGCAGCATTAGCAAACTGGAACAAGGTATAATTGGATTACTTGCCCAAATTTAGTACAAAGGAACAGAGAGATGTAACACAATTCCTAACATCACACCACTGGGTAAGAGGAGGCTTCACAACCCAGCAATGAAATTCCTTAGAACTGTCTGAGATGGAAAGCTTTGCTGACCAACCACACCCTCTTGCCTTACCTACATTTTTCATTTGAAGAAATTTCTGATTATGTTTTTCTGTTGCTATTTATTTTGACACAGATAGCTTGTCGTCTCTGCTTTGTTCCATGACAATCCATTGTGGCTGTAGCAATATTTGGCCTTTCTAGAAAGTTCTAGTTTAAATTAGAACTCTAATGTGGGCCTCTAAACAAAGGTGAAAACCTTATGAAGCTGCTTTGCTGAAAGGTAGCTCTGCACATAGCAGGAACCAAGTATGAAGGAACACTTAATTTACTCCATTCAAAGTATTACCAAATTATACCAGGCTGATGATTTATGGTACATAAGTGCTTTCATTCTTAGATCAAGGGAAAATAAGATAGACTTCATTATGTGGTAGAATATGTATTATTTTTCATTTAAAAAGTGGTCAAGCAAGCAGTGTGTTTTTAAAACTTTCTTATAATATAAAACAACTTAAAAATGGAGTGAAAATACTCTTAATATTCCATGGGGATGTCAGATTTAATATGCAACCTTAGTGACTTTTTAATAACTATATCATTTCTACTTCTGGTAACTATCAAATAAAGTGCAGACCTTATTTAACCTTCTTATCATAACCATGGAAACATAAAAATGTTCCCTATGCCAGCTGATCTATTATTTGGTAGCTCACACCCTCACATGTATTAAAGGAAACATCAAAAGGAAATTTGATGTTCACTTTTTTTTGTGGTTCTTTTCAGTTTAGTCATAACAAAATACATCAGAAGGATTTTGCATTTTTCAAGAGAAAAATTAAATATTCATGGAGAGGTTTTTCTTCTGTTTTGAAGGATTACTCAAATCACTGTCATGACAATTTCACAGAATGAAAGACACTGCTTTAACTAATTGAACATAGTCACCCACATCAAATTTCCTCCCCTTTACCGCATCAAACATCAATTCTCAACCATTCTCCTACTGTTTTGAGTTACTCCTTTGAAAAGATAATCCAGAAGCCTAGGTTCTTGATGCTAACACTTGCTTAGGGAAATTCTGCCATCAATTATTCTTTTTTAGCACTTATATTTTTAATCCTTCTAATTCTATTGACATCTTACCCTAGATTAAAAAAAAAAAAAATGATCCTTTAGCTATACCTCTTTCTCAAGGGACACACCACTAATATTATTTGTAGAATAAAGAGTAAATTCAGAAGTAATGTTGAGCACTGACTGAAACATATCAGTATCACTAATCTTTTCTTCATTCTTATATTTCACTTAACATTTGGTTCCTTTTAAATTTTACTTGAAAGAGAAAACTATATATATATATACACATATATGCACACACACGTGTATGCACATATATATATATATATATATATTTACTGAATTTTCTATGTTCTTTTTTAGATTGTTTTTGGAATGCCTCCCAGAGTTTTTGCAGTATCGTGTTTTCAACCATAAAATGAATTATCTTTCACCTGATTCATAAGTAGATTTTATAAAATCATCCACTATTATACCATTCTTTGATATGGAGCTATAGCTTTGTATGGTGAAAACTGAACTTTTCTCAATTTTTTCACTATTCAGCACAGTGATTAAGAATATGGACTCTAGGGCAAGATGCCTATGTTCATATCCTTGTTCTAATGATATACTAGCAACATGAGCAGGTTACTTAAGATTTCAGAGGTAATATTTGGATCTCAGAGGTAATAGTCACAGTTTATTTCAAAATAGTATACTTCAAAACAGAACCACAAATACAACCTGTGATAATCAATTTCATGTGTCAACTTGGCTAGGTTATGGTGTCCAGTTGTTTGGTCAATCAACCACTGGCTTGATTGTTACTGTGAGGGTATTTTATGGATGGATTTGCATCTATTATCAGTTGAATGCATTTACCACAGGCTGATTACAGCTATAATCAACAAAGGAGATTTCCCTCAGCAGTGTTAGAAGTCTTAAAGAAAGATCTGAGGATTTTAGAAGACAGAAAGAAGAATTTTTGTCTCTATTTCAGCCAGCCAGCTTCCACTGGGAAATTCAACACCAGCCTTATCAGAGTTTCCAGCTTTCAGCCTGCCCTACAGAATTTGTACTTGCCAGCCGGAATGGTTGCATTAGCCAATTCTTATAATCAGTCCCTCTGACACCACATGTGTGAGGTATCCTGTCCATTTCTCTGGAGAGTTCTGACTAATACTTAACTGAAATTAAGCAAATATTAGTTTAAGTAACATTGGTTTTCAAAACATTGGATTAAATGGTAATTTAGATCTATGAAATTTGGGTGTAAAAGAACAAGTGTGATTCTCCTGTGGGACCCAGGAATGTTTTAGAGTCCAAATTCACATCATATATTGAATTATCAATGCCTATACAATACAGAAACAAGCAGGTGGTCTCTATTTCAAATACAGGCTTATAAAAATTAACATTTGACACCCCTTTTTAATTAGAAATATATTTATATTCAGGCATTTTTCAAGGAAGTATGTACATAGGTACTTAACTGCTTTAACTATCCCACCAACATTTTTTCAATCAAAAGAGGTTTCCAAAACATTTACATTTTTTTTTCCACTAAATATATCAAACATAAATCAAGGCAATATTCTTTGGACTCTATAGTATTCAATATTGTTGCAACAAATATTAATATCCTTTAGTATATTTTGTCTATTTTCTTTACTTAAAAATTCCAGAAGCCCTACTTTCCCATGGATGCCCCAAAATTACAAATAAGTTCACAGAGAATTTTCAGTATTGCAGATAGATTTAAGTCTTTTTTGTTTGTAACAACGCTAACATAATATATATCCTTAAGAAAGGAGTGTTAGTTTTCATCATTAATTCAATGATGAAACAATCTCAAAACTAGTGTTTTTTAGAAAGGAACTATTTCTTAGAATTATAGATGTTTTCAACTGGAAGATATTTTGCTAATTAGCAGATATGACTCCTTAGTTCTATAGATAGACATGATAAAACTTAGAGAATTTGAGAGGCTTTCCCAGATTCAAACCCTATTTTAGACTCAACCTATTATTTGAATGCATCATCATTTTCTCATTTTTTACCAATTTTACTTCCAATTTTTTACATGGTCTTCCAACTTAAATAATTCATTTCATCTCTAGAATAACACTTAGTTTCTGCTGTTGTAGTACATTACAGGTTATCTATTATGAAAATGGAATTTAAAAACTCCATTCTCACCAAAAGTACTTAATGAATGCAGTTTTCCAAGTCACTTTAACACTAGCAGTCTAAAACTGACATCAACCAGATTTACTGTAACTCAGAAAGAAGAGGAGGAAAGCCTCTAAAATTTAAAGTGCTGCTCTTGTAGATTTCAAAAATGCTGTCCCTGCTGCCAAGAAGTTTTAGATTTCAGATGATTTACTTTGAGAATAGCTGAGGATCAATAAGAGGGTGAAGGAGTTGAGGATGAGTGAAATAGGAAGGAAAAACCCTGAAGAAAATGTAATAGAAAACAAAAAGATCTGTAGTATGGAAAACAAACAAACAAACAAACAAACAAAAAATACAATGGAACCATCAAAGAGAGAGGCTTTAAATACCAAACTGTTTTTTTGGATTAAAAAAACAAAACAAACAAAACAAAAAAAAACAAAGTAAGGGAACAATTCACATATTTCCTTCACTGTAAGGAAACAAGCCATGAAATTTTCAGACAGTTTATGAAGTGAACATATCTCCTTTAAGATAATATCAGCTTATTAGCCTAGTGGCAACTAATAAATAAGTAAACTGTCGTGTCCAGTGGATGGTATGTGGCTGCATACGCTTTCGCACTGCTTCTTCCCTATCCAGGCTACTAACAAGTTTCTCAGAGGGATTATTTCAAAATTGGCTACATTTTTTAAAAGAACACCCACACATAAGCTCTCCCCCATCTTTTGTAATGTATAAATTCTAATCTCCTCAGAAACCTTTGCAGGCCCACTACTCTCTTCACTCAATAAAAACATGAGGTTTAATCTCAAAGACCATGTGTCTTTATTTTGCCCTTTCTCTGGTTAGCAGCAAGGCCTTCTTCATATTTAGGCTTAAAGAATTTGGATCAAGATCATTATAGTTCATTCAGTAGAATTCTTCTCCTCCAACTTTTCCTTATAACCATTACTGCTATTAAATCCTGAATTTTCAACAATTATTGCTGTTCAACAGCTCCCTAAATCTCAAGATATGCTGTCTCTTTATAAAATGTTTTAGAGGGACAATTATATTCAAAGTTCAATTATCACAGTTGCAATTAAGCTTAAAATTACAATTACCATGTAGGATGAGCCCAAGTTTAATGTCTGAGAATTTTGAATAACTCTGTATCATACATAATACTGTGTACTACATACAGCTTGGACATAAAGCCTGGAAACAATAAATATCACTTTATCTTATAACACAATAACAATATATCTTCTGTGTATGTTATCTATACCAGACTTTATGACTACCCTGAATTAATTTAACATATTGGGTACATCTGACATAGAAAAATTTCTAAAAATCTTGCAGACTTCAAAACCAAGAATTCAAAGGAAACTTGAAGTAACTGTGGCACGTCTCCTTTCAAATGTGGGAACTTTTTCTTGAAGGTTCTTGGCAAAAATTTATTCAGCTTCTGCCTGAATGAGTCCTATGAAAAGGGCATCAGGAATATTTAAGGCATGTTAAATTGTTCAAAAACTCAAATTGCTAGAGTCATTTTTTTTTTTTTGTATTAATCTAAAATCTGCTTCTTTACAGCTTATGCTCATTGCTTTTAGGTTTCCCCCTGAAGGAATTCTGCATAACCGCTCCTTTTTGATCTGCCTGTCATTCAAATGTTTGAAGTAGTGTCTTCTATCCTGCTTCAAGTTCCATCCACTTTCTGTATATCATGGTTTCCAAACTATTAATATTTCTTAAGGGCATCATGCCTAGAACTTTTAATGTTATTCCTTTCCTTCCTCTTATAAATTGAGGGTATAGGTTCTTACAGAATACCCATTTTATAGATGAAGAAACTGAGCTCTGGAAAAATCAAGCAACATGTAAAGGAGCCAGGTTATGAATCCACATTTTTCTGACTTCAGACTCAATGGTATTAAACACTGTGTTTGATCACTGGCTTCTGAAATTGACTGATTTTATAGGAATAAAATGAAATATTTATATACTAAATAAATTTTAGGGTATACTGAACAGAGTGTGTTAAGTATAGAAACACATCAACTTACCCTGGACCATGATATTCTCTTTCTGGGATTTGGCTTCCTTACCCCAGTTTAATACTTTAGTGAGCTTTATTAGAATCAAAACTAAGAATATAATGGTTAAATTTTTAATTTTGCAAATGAGAACAATTTTGAGGTTTAATTGTCTGCCCAAAAATACTGAAGATATTTTTAAATATAGTAACTGTCAGTATTTAGTGTGTTCAGGAAATTGAGCACTATTAAACTGCTGGTAAACAAATTGGTACTCTTTTCTGCAAGATATTTGGCATTATATGATACTTTGATGAAATGTTTACATCAGACTTGTGTTGCAGATAACTAAGTACTTTGGCTTTCCCCTCTGCCACAAGTGCACAGAATGATAGAAAATTATAAAAACAAGAACACAGAAAGATTTCCATTGTCAGGATTAAAATCAAGAAATATTTCCAAAGGCTAAGGAAAGGACCAAAATGCAAAGCTGTGAGTGGGATTAAAACATCACACTTGCTGGACTTTGAATTTCAAAGAAGGCAAGGGCAGCCAGGAGTGGGACAGAACAGGATAGTCATAGAGGAAACAAAAAGAGGTTTAGGTTCAGGAAGAGGTACAAAAAGAACAACCGGCATCAATTACATGTATTTAAATTAGATCCAACTGATAAGTAAAGTGTGACATATTAAAGCTAAAAGCAGTAAAACAAACTGACTCCCCACCCCCACACAATACCACACACTGCCCTGGGGGCTAGGAAGAAAAAAAAGTCATTTACATCAGTTATGAACTCCCAAACTTTTAATTTCGTCTACAATCAAATTTAAATTAGGAGCACCATCTTGAAGGAGGTTTTGTTTTAGTATTAATTTAAAAGAAAAGGAAAATAGAAGAAATACAGTGTGAACTAATGTCTGACCAAGTTTAGATTTTATGTCTATAGTGTGCAAATTAACTTTCACCTACTGTGATTGCTCCACAAAAAATAGTAAAGTAAAAAAGCACATATTTTAAACTACAGCCTACTAATTCATAGGCCAGACAACATAAAAAAGTTAACAGCACAGATTTTCATAGGAATAGAAATAATTTCTAACCCTAATCAGTGGTTTCAGTAGTTTCACAGATTGTTATTCCCACTCTGTCCATTAATCCTTCATGAAATTATTATTTACTGACTTTTGCAGTGGATATGGAAATACATTAAGTCCAGATTTTAAACAATCTTTGTAATTTTTAAGGAGTGTTGAAATAGTATAAACATTTGAGTCAAGCAAGAGAACTCAAGTAAAGAAATGCAATGCTTAAAAATAATGTCCCTTGAAGCCAATATGTGTTTTATTGAGAAATCAGATTTCACTAATAATAAAATAGAGATGTCTTGTAAAAAAGTGAAATTCTAGCAAAGATGAATATGTTTGAGAGGAATAAGTAAAAGAAGTATTTTCCTATCATTACAAGTAACATTTTAAGAACCTAATATCTGGCTAAATGGCAAACTACATTTGAATTGTAGAGAAAATGTGTTCTCAATAAACATAAAAAAATGCTTGCATACCACACATTATATATTTTTCTCTCATTAATTTATATTATATATTTCAGGTTAGTTGGTCAACATAATCAATGAGTTATTTCTCTAAATATCTGCTACATAATTCATGAAAAAGAACAGTAAAGCAAACAGGTGGTTAGAATAACCCATTAAAACAATCACATTAAAATTTCTTTTTAAGTTGTTATTTTATGCTATGCATGCAAATATACTTTGAAAAGTAAAATAACTTTACAAGTTTTCTTATGGAAAACAGAGGTCTCTGTCCCCCATTCCTCATTTCCCTCTCTTCTAAAATTCCCTCTCTATTAGCTCACTGTTTATGACTTTAACTTTTTAGTAATAAATTATGTGACT
This sequence comes from Choloepus didactylus, assembly GCF_015220235.1. Classification (NCBI taxonomy): domain Eukaryota; kingdom Metazoa; phylum Chordata; class Mammalia; order Pilosa; family Megalonychidae; genus Choloepus; species Choloepus didactylus. The sequence continues at coordinate 30,707,633 of NC_051307.1, forward strand.
TTACTGGCATCTTTTTTATTTTTTTCAGATTTCAACTTTATTGATTTCCCAATATAGAAGATGAAAATTTAACTGTTTTCACCTCCTTCCCCCATTACTTATTAGATGACCCCATCTTCTCAAATCATTTATATGATAATTTTGCTTAGATCAATGTTTACATTATGAAAACAATGCAAATGTTATTCATAGCTAGCTGTGCAGTAAATTATGATTTCTTTTCCTTTCCTCTAAATCAGTTTGTTTTTCCTGGAATTCATAATTGTCTTTTTTTGTTATTATTGCAGGTTGTTTGCTTAGTTTTCAATGTATACTTTCTACCACACTCATTCATTCAACCCCTACAATGAATCTCATTGGAGAAAGTGTGGTTGCAAACCATTGGATGGCAGAGAAGTGGAGTTCGTCTCAGCCAGAGCTAGGTCACATTTGCTGAGCAAGCAAAAAGCCCCTCTCTGGAGTACAAGTGGAGTGAAGCTAGGTAGACAAGGGACCACAGCTAGGATTGGCACATGGGAAACATCTTTCCAGTGAGCAGGTGGGCAAAATACTAAGACCTGGTAGGTAAGTATGAAAATAAGGGTCTGGAGTGCAGGTGACTGAGGCTGGGGGGAACGGAAACACATCCAGACTGGTAAGCAAGAAATATCACTTCATGGTGCAAGTGGCCAGGAAACTCAGGTTAGTCAGAACAAGCACGGATGAAACACTACTCTGTAGTGCAGGTGTGTGAGCCAAGGCTGTCACCCTCTGGGAACCACTGGGGTACATTCACTAGAAATCCACTCCTGGGAGTGCTGCTGAAACTGTCTGGGAAGCTATCCAGGGTGGTGCTGCTGAAACTTGACTGGGGTGAGTATTCCTGAATGTCCCCCTCATAAGCCAATGGCTCCTGTGAGATAAGAGGAAAAATAGAATCAAATGGAAGCACATCAGAACTAAGATGAGAAGTCTTTATTCCCCAGTGTCACTCCAGTGTTCTCTGATGATGAAGTTTAACATTGTGCCTGCCGAAAAGATAAATGTTTACAGGATTCAGTTCCATTCCCACAGGACAGGTCATGAAGTGCAGGTTTGGAGCTGAAGTCAATAAATTAATAACTAGAACATCCACTCTTGCAGTTTGGTACTTCTATCTGTTTTCTCAGTACAGAGACCCTCTGTTGTTTGCACTCTAGAAAATGTAACTACAGATATTTGTTAGGACAGGATCCACTCTTGCATTGAATGGAAGAGAACTGGGATTGAGACTGCTTTTTTAACAGACTTTCTACACATTTTCATTATTTTGGAACACCTCCAACCACTAACCTGTGTATTTCTGTTGACCCTAATGCTTCCTCCATTTGGGAGTATGCGATATGAATTTGGTTCATTCTCATCTTCCCACACTCCTGGCTTAGGATTCAGTTGTCTTAGATTTGCCAAGCGATATGCTCAGGACCAGTTACATAATTTTCACCACTGGTGACAAAATGAAAATATGAGACCTGTTGTTTAAAAATCATTAAGAATTTCAAGAGAGTGGCAGCAGAGCATTAAATCAACTGCGTAACCTTGTGTGAAGGCAGGCCCTGCATTTACTCCCCATCCACCTGTTTTCAAAGTTCAAAATGTTCTTTCTATTGTTTTTCCTTTCAAATGTTCCCTATTCTTATAATATTATTCCTTAAAAAATGTATGTCGCTATAATCTCGTTTTTCTTGGGAATGACTGTACTGTCTTGACCCAAAACTTTGGCATTTACTTACCTAATATAAGGGAAGGTTTGCTGTTTCTCACTTCAACTGAATCTTCGAAGTTCTGACCACATATATGGAGGCATGAAAATATGAAATTCTAAATTTTGTATCAAAAAAGTAAGGAAAATGACATTCATTATTAGCAAATTTTGAGAATAGAAACTTCTGTTAAATAATTTATTTTCCCCTAGATGTGTCCAATATCATTTAAAAAAGTGAAAGGAAAATGTGAAGTTCTCTTTCTCCTTAATTTCACTCAATTCCTTCCCTCCTTTTCTTCTGCTTCTCCTTCTCCTTCTTTTTTCTCTTTATTTCTTTCTTCTTAATTATTGATCAAAGTGGGAAAGACTCAATAGTAAGAAATATTGCTTTAGAAAGTAGATTTCAGTTCTTCTGAATCCTTAGTCTCATATGTGCAATATGTAACACTATATTTCTAAAAGTGGACCGACTTCCAATTTTGAGAGTCACTTCTTTTCCCAGCATATAGAAAACATAACTTCAGTAGTTCTTGGAGTTTTCCTCCATTCTTAGGCCTTTTTCAACTGCTTTTCATGGGCAATTTAAGTTGGCATTAGCTACTTAAATAATTTAAATAAAAATTATTTAAATTATTATTTAAATAATAAAATTATTTAAATTATTGCTCATACCACATTGAAAGTGGATGTTCTTCATTGGCAGTCAGGTACTCTCCAAGTGGCAACAAAGTGGTTGGGCCACTGGCATGTTTTTTTACTCCATCATCTTCAAAGCCTGGTTCCAGTGTCATCAGGGGAGAGGAAAAGGCATGGAGGATAATTTCTGGAAAGTTTAGTTTCATATCACATCAGATCAAATATGATCATTAACTCAAACTTAATCACACATTGCCTTCTCACTGCAAGAGAAGCTGGGATGTAGAGTCTACTTGGGTACTCAGAAGGAAGAGAAAATGTGTTGGATTATTATAGCAATCTTTGCCACCCCAGGATAGTGCCAAAGTTCTTGGATCTTATTTGTACTAATTCCTGACAACTACACAATTATAAACATTATATTGTGGATCTCTAATATTTCTTGATTCAAGTGTATTAAGTGTTTTATAGAAATAAAGAAATCTTATCTCCATTTCTCACAAATATATTTAACATTAATTATTAAATTGTCAGTAGAATTTTGACTCTGAGTACACATACAATATTATGAAAAAGTCAATTTTGTATCAAACACTGCTTCTCAATACTGTGCTACCTATTTTAAGGGAAAGCACTGGGTTGAATAAGAAAAATAAACTGCAAATCTTTTGCCATTTCCTCTCTTAGCTACCTACTTACTAAACTCAGGTTTTCACAAGGAGAAAATTGAGCTGAGTATCCAGTTGCTACAGTTTTAATGAATTATTTTCATAAATATTAATCAATATTCATATGACATAAAAGTTCAAGTGGTTAACATCAGTGACAAACCAAAAAAAGTGGTATTATAGAAAGGACCAGAGACACCAGTGCCTAGGAGCCATCAAATAAAAATGAGAATTTATGAGACAGCAAATTGAGATTCTCTGGAAATCACATCTCAGTGATTTTGTATTTGGGCAAGAATGGTTGATCACAGCTACTTCAGTAAAGAAAAGAGAATCTGTTCATTTAGCCAGCTCTAATTGCTATGGTTGAATTTTTGCTTGTCTTTAAAGGAAGTGCTCTATGGTTCCCTTTAATGTTTTAGTTGATCGAATATTCCATCACCTAGTGAGAGTGTAGAAGAGCTTACTAAAATTTAATTGAAAACCTGATTTAAGACTGATGTTATGGGGGCAAAATAAGATTAGAGAATAACACTTCTCAAAATCTGTATTACAAGGTTTTTCACAATACGTTCTTCATCTGCAAAAACAAGCACAAAGATTCTAAATTTAAAGTTAGGTATTAAACTTGCAACAAGTTTCTTACATTTACTATGACATATTGGAATAACCAAGTCCCGAGAAATATAGATTTAATATTTTTTCTCTTCTGTGATTATTATCTTATAGTAATCCTTTCTTTTCTGACTGGAAAACTTAAAACATGATAATTACACAATGATGCAATCTTAAAATGTGGTCTATTTTGATGACTCTAGGATGTGGTCCTCAGAAAGAATGCATTTTATTGCTTTGTATGCACATGATGGAGTCACTCAAACTTTAGTAATTCTTTTGAACAGTTTTTTGACTCATTTTGTTGATCATTCCACATGGTGCCTCTGTTTCCAATCCCACTCTCTTTCAGTGAAAATTGTGCACATATCCCAAGCTAACTTTGGGAAATATCTCTTTAATAACTTTTATTTTCACCTATTCAAGAATCCCCAGTAATTATTTTTGGCCCAATTAATACATTCAAGGTCTTCATTATTTGGTGTCATTTATCTGTGTAGTTAGCAGATCAGATTGTTCTCCTCAATGATCCACAAGGAAAACAAACTTAAACTGCAGTCACAGTTTTACTCATGCTATTCTTAAAACAAAGAATGACCTAATTATTTTTCTCTGACAGTTTAAACCTTATTCCTCCAAGGCGTGATCGAATTTTTACAGGTTTCACACAAGGTTTTCTGAGGACTCTGCTTGCCACAACCTTCCCTTCGCACTCTGTGCTTGTGTTGTACTTATGTTGATCTCCAATGATCTTCATGCTTTTGTAATGTTCTTAGGGACATTATTATAATAGTTTACAATTATTGTATATATTTTTATTATTTTCATAATTTTATAAAATTTTATAATTTTATTATCATATAACTATAATTTGTTAAATTGCCAAATATTTTTTAATATTAATGTGTTGGTTTGAATCTATTATGTACCCCAGAAAAGCCATGTTCTTTTAATCTAGTTTTGTGAGGGCAGACTTATTATGGGTGGGATCTTTTGATTAGGTTGTTTCCATGGAGATGTGGCCCCACCCATTCAAGATGGATCTTAATTAGCTTACTGGAGTCCTTGAGAGAGCTCAGGGAGAGAGAGAGAGAGAGTTCAGAGCCAAAACAGACTCAGATGCTTGGAGATGCAGACAGAAAGCTGTTTGGAGATGCTAAGCTAAGAGATGAAGCCCACAGTTTGCCCCTGAGAAGATAAGTGAGAAGCCACATATGATTAAAGAGAAAGCCATTGGAATCAGGAGCTGAAAGCAATGAAACAAAGGAGCAAATGACCAGAAGACACCAGCCACTTTCCTTCCGAGCTGACAGAGATGTTCCAGATGCCATTGGCCTTTCTTCAGTGAAAATATCCTCTTGTTGATACCTTAGTTTGGACACTTCTGTGGCCTTAGAACTGTAAATTTGCAACCTAACAAATCCCCTTTATACAAGCCAATCCATTTCTGGTATATTGCATTTCCGACAGCATTAGCAAACTGAAACAATTAACAACTAGGGCATGGAAAAATATGATATGGTAAGAAATTCATGCAAATTGCTGGAGATAATGTAAATTGATAAGATTTCTACAGTGCAAATTTGACACTGTCTATCTTGAGCTGAATAATATCCATGAGCCAATTAATTTCTGAAAACCCATCCTATTTTTCTGCCTAATATTAAACACCTGAGACTCAAAACACTCGAATGAAGCTGGTTAAATGTATTTCCTCTTGTGTAACAAAGACTTTATTTCCTCAGTATGTGATGTGCTTGTAAAACTCAATGTAGAACAGATCGATGAATGAATTATAAAAATAGGTAAGTATATGGACAGACAGTTCTTGGAAAAATAAAATGACACAGACTTCAAAAAAAAAATAGCTTAATATCAACCTTAATGAAATTACTGTTAAGTAAAATAGAAGTGAAAGCCATTTTTCTCAGTTATTAGTTTAGCAAATGACATGAAGTCTATTAAAATTCTGTGAGTGAGGCAATATGTGGAAAAACAAGCATATGTAGCTTGTGGGAGTATATAGGGTTGTTTGTGAAATAAAAAAACAGACATACCCTAGCCTTTTTACAAAAAATAATTATTAATAGTAAGGATATTGTAAAAGATTCATATCCTCTCTACATGTGTACAAGAAGAAGGCTACTTCATGTGAACATCTGCATTTTATGTTTAAAGGATTTTTCTGATTATAACAGCATGCTAAAACCATTCACTAAGAAATCCAAAACTGCTAGAGAGCTAAGCTATAGGCAGCCCTCAATCAGTGATAGACATGACAGAGCATTGGTGTATAAATGCCACAGCTTCCCAGCCTGTGAGTTGGAATAACTGAGGAATGTTCTAAACTCTCTCCCAGACATCCTCAACAAGACTGAGCTCCAGCCACCAACTGTGGTAAGTTTCTTAAAACTACACACTCTATTGAATTCCTTCCTTTCCCTGTGCTTCTGCCTTCAATTCCTGCCCTGTACTGGGATCCACTACCAAATAATTAGTCCTTTTTATGCCTAAGTCCTTCTATCAAGTTCTGTTTCTGCTGGAATCCAAATTAAGACAAATATCCATTGTAACATTGTCTGTGAAAGGAAAGGGTTTGGGGAAAATATTATAATGCTTATCTATAAAGATTGGTTAAATGTATTAAAGGTTCATCCTTTCAGTGGAATCCTGTGCTTCCTTTAAGGTGAATTGGATAGCTCTCTTTATACTGATAAATAATCCAAATTATCTTTAAGTTATGTTACTAAGCCAAAAAAAGAAAAAAAAAAGGTATGTGTTCTGGTTTGCTAATGCTGTCATTATGCAAAATACCAGAAATGGATTGGCTTTTATAAAGGGGATTTATTCAGTTACAAATTTACATTTCCAAGGCCATAAAACTGTCCAAACTAAGGCATCAACAAGAGGATATTTCAGTGAAGGAAGGCCAATGGCACCCAGAACACCTCTGTCCGCTGGGAAGGCATGTGGCTGGTGTTTGTTGGTCCTTTGCTCCTGGGTTGTATTTCAAAATGGCTTTTTCCAGAATGTCTCTGGACTTGTCTCTCTTAGCTTCTTCAGCTCCTGTGCATGTAAGCATCGGGGCCCTCTCTTATCTTCTTTGGGGCAAACTCTGGGCTATCATCTCCAAACGTCTCTAAGCATGTCTCAGCATCTCTGTCAGCTCCTAAACATTTCTCTAAAAGTCTCAGCTGCTCTGAGCTCCTTTGATCTCTGAGCTCTCACACAGGACTCCAGTGATTTAATTTAGATACACCCTGAATGGGTAAGGTCCATACCTCCATGGAGACAATTTAATCAAAGTTCTCGCCCACAGTTGATTGAGTCACATCTCCATGGAAACACTCAATCAAAAGATTAATGTCTGCCCTCACAAGATTGCATCAAAAAACATGGCTTTTAGGGGACGTAATACATCCAAACTGACACAGCACGTAAAATAAGTACTCAGGTATATGTTTATATAAGCATATCATATCTTGGGTAAAATAGAGGGGAAATTGAAAAGAAAAGTTATCTCTGATATTAGAACTTGGAATTTATGGAATATGAATGAAGGGGATCTAACATTTTACTATGGGTCCTTTTGTGCCTTTTGATTTTCATTTCAAATGCATTTGTACCTGTTCAAATACTGAATAAAACAATTTTGAAAAATAAGATAGATAACTTTCTATCTATGCAGTTGTTGGTTGAATCTCCCATGTTACTTTCCTTGAGAAAACTGATCTTCATAGAAGAGTAAATATGTTTTCCAGGCCTATTGTGCTAAGATGCTGTTATTACTCATTAATCCTCAATCCAAACTTTTTAAATGTAAGAAGTATTTCATAGACAGGGTGCTCTGCATGGCTGGACATGGAAAATAAAACTGACTTTCTAACATGAGGAAACATATTATGAATATATATGAAAACCTTGAGGGATTTTGAGATATATTTTTCCAGAATAGGATATAAATTGAAAAAGAATGAAGAATATTTAATGAGAGGCTAGAAAGATAATATTAGGTTGTATGAAATATGATCCTGAGATCTGTCTACAAAACAGGAATTTGTATTTTTATATGTTCCTATTCTTTATATAACTATTGTGTTCACATTTCCTAGTCAGTAAATAAAATAAGCAAAGAACCATTGTAATAAAAGATTCCTTGCCTGAATAATGCAGATCTGTCATTTATTACTTCCAAATTGAAATCACATTGGATTCTTCTCTGCAGAACTCTTAATTTTCTCTTTTTTTTTTTTCTTTTACCATAAATTTCTGGGCACTATTCACTTTGTTCAATAATTAAGGATTTTTCTAAAAGATAAATAAACCTTTACCATTTTGGACAGTTTGTCAGTATTCAAGCACACCAAATAAGAAAAGCCTTGTCACCCTGAAGAACTGTGAAATGTATTTGAAAATGAAGTTTAATTGTAGTCAGCATTTACTAGACTACTGCTGTTAGCATATCCTTCACTTTACAAAGGTGACAAGAGTATATGGTATTACAAACCTGGCGTGTGGTAACTCATTTTATAATACAGGATTTCTCCATACACTGTGCTTTAGTATAAAAGAAAAAGTGACCTATTGGGTGAAAGGATGTAGAGAACAACCATGATTTTTCAAGTAATGATTGCAAACTAAACAAGAGACAACATTATTTGAAGATTCCTTTTAGGCCTAATCTTATAATGATGCCAGTTACTATTCACATACATGTTAAAACAAGATGTTTAGCCTTAATTCTTATAAAATAGACTTTCCTTGATATTTTCTAGGTATGTGCAGTTAATATCAGGTCTGCTTGCTTTGATCTGGTACAGCAGATAATAAATACTCTTGTAGCTCTGTTGATTTGAGTGGGATAAATAGAAGTTAATCAGTCAGACTTAAGAGAACACTTTTCTAGGAAAAAGTTGCAGAGCTGTACTGCTAAAATGAAAGCCGGTAGCTCCATACTTGATTGTTGTGACTAAAGATACAGTGCTGTGCTCTTTCAACCTGTTCTTGTTCAAAAGAAAATTCCAGTTCTGAGAGTTCTGGCCTGATTTATTTCAGCAGTCTGTACCTTTAGAATATCTGTAACATGCAAGAAAAAGATTCAATATACAATACAAAGGGGGAAATTGTCATAACTCCTCTTTAAGCTATAAAAGTATGTGTAAGTGGTAGGGAAGATTCAGCTCAATATAAAAATGTCAAGATTCTCTTCTAACATTAGACAGAAAACTAACATGGATCATCATGAGAATACATGGCCTGAAATTATTTGGGCAGGAAATAAATCTCTATACTGTAATAGATTCTCATGGGAACTCCTTTGCCAAAATTACACAAGACAGTAACAATTCAAAGTAAAACATTAACTAAAATGTGTTGGATCAAATTAAAAACTTGTTTGCTGAAGAAAATGATCAGCACATACAATAACTCTGTAATTTTCAGTGTCAATTCCACAACATCTTAGGGGAAACAGTAAGTGACAAGTGTCACAAATAAAAATCCCATGGGGGACTGAGGATATTTGAGTTCTGATTGTATTATGTTTGGGCTTTACTTAAATTTTCAGCCCTGACATATGTATCGAGTGTTACTGTATTAGTTAGGTGCTACGGATTGAAACAAAAGATCATTCTTTAAGAGGGAAGAAGGCATGTGGAGAAATAGGAATCCCAAATGTGTGTATTTCTAGGTGTGTATATGAGATGCATGTGTTTGTGTGTCTATGTCTGTTTGAGTGGGCCAATGTTTAGGAAGGAGCTCATTAAATTTTGGACAATAGCCTATTTTTCCATAAAAAAATCAATCTTCAAATTGTTATTTCTCACTAGGGATAATTTTTTATAATATTATTTCATTTATATGTTTAAGAGTTGCTGTCCAATAAAATATGAACTCTTGAAAAAAGTCTGATAAAAATAGGCCTTCCCCTTAGCTGAGACCAGCATGTAACTGAGAGCTAACAAATAATTATGTAATTGTAGATCTTTTAATGTAACCAGAAGCAAACCTTACAAACTCACTGAACTATAAACCTGGTGAGTGTTAACCTTTTATGTAGCCAGAGGTAAGTACTTGTAACTGTTGTAACTCACTGAACTGTAACCCACATACCTTGATGCTTTGAAGCTAATGCTTTACTTTGTAACTGTATAGCTCATCATAATCTCGTGACCCTGTAATTGCTTACATTTTATCTTATTTTGCAAAGCAGAAGTCTTGTGATCCTGCTTACAGCCCCTTAATGTTTATTAATGGAAAATCCTGAGTCAACCCACCCTATTTCCTACTTTATAGTGCCAGACACAGCCAGTTCCAACTAGAATTGGCCCACCGGACATTCACAGTAGCTTAAAGCTTTACCCTAAAGTAAGGAATACCTCCTTATAATACTAAAAATCATGCCCATCATGATGTTAAGGCTGTCATTTTCTTGCATATGTCCTATGATCAAGTATATAACCTATCTGTGCATGCACAACAATTACACTATCTCTATCTTCATCATCTCGAGTCATTGTACTCAGTAGCATAAGCCTGCCTGTCTTTGTTAGGCTACTATAAAACTCTCAGAATTACTGCAAATTGGGGAAACTGATCTGAGGTTTCTTGCCTCCTGTTCTTCTTGCATTGCATTTTGCAAAAAAAAAGCTTTTTCTCTCTTTGAAACCTCCATGTCAAAAGATTGGTCATTGAGCACAATGGGCATCTTACCCATATTTTGTACAGTAACAAATATTCTATTAAAAAACAGAAAAAAAATTGCAAAATCATCTATGTGCTGTTGTCACTTTATTACATGTGTGACCTTGGGCAAATGATACCACTTTTCTGTATTTATTTTCTGTATACTTCATATAGCTTTTAGTGAGGATTAAACAAAAATTAAATAAAATGTTTTAGGTAAAGTGTTTGGAACAAGGCCAACACCCAATAGGTGCTCAAGAAATATTAGCCATTATTACTCCCACAATTATATTAATCTCTATGCTATTGTTGTTGTTAGTTTGCTAGTATTATAATTACTAAAATATAAATGGCCTTTAATCCCTTACCTCCATACATCGTAAATGTGCATTGTTTTCCTCTCCTACTGGTCTCTGAGTTTTTTGAGGGAGGGCCCATCTTTTTACTCATCTCTTCTGAGCACAATGGTTAACAGCAAGAGGTCTGGAGTCAGACTGTCCAGTTTCATTATTTGATCATAAAATTTTATTTATTGGAATATTTTAGTGTGTACTTAACTTGGGGTTTACTCATTTATATTTTATCCCTATTTTGTGGTAGGTTTCTGTGGGAGATATTTTGTACTCACAGTAGAACAAATCATCATATTGGTAGTACATTAGGAAATATGAATTGATTTACCATAGGCTCAAAATCATGTTGTTCAGTGTAATAGTAAGAGCAATAAATTGAGTTATTCTGGAAAAATAAGTGCATAGATCCAAGGATATAGCATGCTAATAAGAAAATATTTTTATCACACTTTAAAAATAAATTATAATTTAATGTTATAATGATTTCACTGGCCATGGATGCCACAGAGAATAAAATAAAGAAAGAAATAAACACTGCCAAAACCATATATGCAAGCATTGAATATTTTCTCTTCTTCCCATAGGCAACTCTATGACATTTTCAGAGACAGTGGAGTCAAATACTTCATCAAGATTAGTTTCAGAATACAATGTGCTCTGTAGGTGGAAAGTGAAAAAAATCTTAGATGTAAGCCTCTTTTATAGATATTGTAGAAAATGCATTGATAGAAAGGGATAGGTTGGTTGGTTTGTTAAAAGGAATCATTGAAGGAGACTCTAATTTTAATAACAATTACTATACAGGTTCTCTGTTGTCAACAAAACTTAGAAGGAACAATTGATTCAGTAATTTACATTAAGTAAAGAGATCAATTAATGAGAGCTATAGCCAGGACATTCTACTTGAATTGTGGGTCCACTGTTACAGCTCACATTTAATCAGTTTTCAAAAGTCCTATGAGAATTTAATGCAGATGATTTCTGGACATTGATATTACTACTAGAAACTAATTTTTTATTACTAGAAAGCCAGAAGACCCTTTCCCAGTACTTTTTATTGTATTTCTATTTTAGTCTTTTAATAAAGCATCAGAGTATCTGTTAGAGTAAATTAGTCTTCTCCTAAAGAAGCCGTCATTGTTCATGGTTGCTGAAGTGACCACAGACAAGAAGTCACTCTCTAATCCTCATGTTGTGCTTCCTGATTCAAGAGCTAAATGTTGGCAACTACACTAGCATCACTGCCTCTGCTCAAGGCCATTCATCCTAAGTCATCCTCAGAGAGAACAACAAAATCATTCTTCATAAAATACAGGATTATCTAGCTACTCAGAAAGTACGATAACAGGAACACTTAGCTGGGTTTACATAAAGCCTATTTTTCCATATGGAGTGAGATTTTAAAAGTTGATGAGAGTTAAATCTCCTGGAAACAAGTGCTTATTCCATGTTTTTCTTGGCTTGGCAACTGTGCTGGTTTGGAGCTGTTATGTACCCCAGAAAAGACCATGTTCTTTTAATCCATCCCTGTGGGTATAGACATATTGTGGATGGGACCTTTTGATTAAGTTGTTTCAATTGAGATGTGACCCAACCCATTCAAGGTGGGTCTTAATACTTTACTGGAGTCCTTTATGAGAGGATAAAAAGTAGAGGTGTTTGGAGAGAGAGAAAAGCCCCAGAGATGCTGAGAGAGAACACACACATGTTCCCAGAGAAAGCCACTGGAATCAGAAGCTGAAAGTGATGAAACCTGGGAGGAAAGGACCAGCAGACACCAGCCGTGTGACTTGCTATCTAACAGAGGAACACTGGATGCCAGCAACCTTTCTTCAGAGAAGGTATCCTCTTGTTGATGCCTTAATTTGGACATTTTTACAGCCTTAGAATGATAACTTGTAACTTGACCAATCCCCATTGTTGAAAGCCAATCCATTTTCTGGTATATTGCATTTTGGCAGCTTTAGCAAACTGCAACAGCAACGTTGGTATTTTTGGCCTCCCTAAGGCAGCATAGCCAACTGATGGATTAAATAGAGCATATTAATTGCACCAAGGTAAAATTTTCAAAAACTTGCATTCAATTGAATGCTGTTATATCTAGTTAATACCAAAACCAGTTAATAAGAAAAAAAAAAATCAGAAGAAACAATTGTCAGAGTTGAGCAAATCAAGGGCTAGTAAGACTGTGGAATAATGAGAACCATGAGAGTAAATATTTGGTTGTCTACTTTGAAATTGTGATACTTAGGGCATGGATTTAATCATTTGTCTTCTTTGAACAAGGAGAAAAACAAAGGGGGTGGGAGAGAGTTAATGATATTATTTTTGTATAGGATATTCACATGGGTTAATTCTCTTTCCTTCCCCCAAACTAGCGATCCAATAAAGGAGAGAGACAGCAATATAGTGAATAGGGCAATATAGATTTCAACCAATGTATTCTATTTGAGGGGCTGGAGAATTTTATGCTAAAAGAAGATATCATGAACAAAGTAGTTGCCGTTGAAAATTTGCAGTGCAGCTTTTAAAAAAATCAAAACTGCATCAATTTTAAGACTAGTTTATTTCTATCTGAGATACAAGACACTTATTCTTGGACTGATTTCATCTTTAAGAACACAGTCAGTAAATAATGTAGCTTTCAGTGCAATGTGAAAACTCTGTAGATGATGAAAAAAAATCCGTAGCAGAATTCAAATAAACTGGGAGTCCTCTTTCAGTTTCACAAGGCCTAGAAAATATTTACCCAAATTTGATAGTGTCAAAACTACCAAGATTTAAATTGATGAAAGGTGATGGGCCCTGATGTTATTTTGTTTTGTTTTTCTAAGCCCCACACCTACCACCCCCACCCAATTTGCAAGGCCTTATAGCTGGAAATCTCAACTAATTACATCTGAACAGAGTTGAGTATGTGATCATTGGGAAGAAGGTGTCCTTTTACACATTCAGTGACTTTACTTACAAATGTATGCCACTTGTCAATGTGAATGTGAAAAAAATAATTAAGATATTAATTTTGGTATACCTAAATAATTAACATGTGTTTCCAACTAAAAGTAAATGTTTTGAAGTTAGAAACAATTTAGGTTCACTTGTGTTTCTGAACCAAGCGTCAATCAGATGAGTTCTGAAATTAATTAATTTAGAGTTGCTCCTTAAAAACATAATTTAATTGATTAACAAACTACTCTTCTAGAGTTTATAATATGAAAAGACTTATTAGGAAATGATCACCTTGCTGATGCATAGCAGGGGATTTCAAGCTTAGAGAGAAACAGATTGTGGCAGAGCTGCACATTTTACCCAAATTAAAAAAAGTGGGTGGTTGTTTTTGTTTTTGTTTTTATAAATTTAAGGTACATTTACATTTCTGAAATGCAAGAAAGGTTTGCCCTGAAAATTCTTGAAAGGTCATTGCTTCTGTATTTCCATATTTTTTTTTAATTAACAGCAAAAGTGAAAATGTATGAATATGTTTGAACAGATCTCTCACTTCCTCGCATCTGGTAAGCAAGTTTGTGCTAATTCCTGTGACCTATTATCCTCAGCATCTTTTTGTTTGTGATTCCTACTTTCAGAAGAATTGGCATTAATTGTAATAGTAGAAGTAATTTAAAATGTCAGTTCAAAATTTTACAGCTTGAAACAGTTCATCCTTCAATAATTAAGTCAATAAAACTAACTTAATTTAATTTAAACAGTGATGCTGTTTTTTAGGCCTCATGGAGTCATTACATTTAGTAATTCATAATTAGTATTTTATTGATGTCCATGCACCATGTTGCCGAGCATCATCAAGAAACTGTGATGATTGGTGGTAATTTGATAAATATTCAGAACCATTGCATTAATTATGTGCTTCCCAATTACATCTGAAGTTAATGAATGCATGTGAATATTGCAGAGATGAATTTAAAGGACAGCTCACGCTTAATTATAAGGCAGTTTTTCCCCTGTAATATTCTAATTATAACTTTCCTAGTTATCAACTTTTAGACAAAATGAGGCTTATCTAAAATATTGAATTTGAATGCTGTTCATACAACAATCTGTTTTCTAAAATGGTAGAGATTAATTCAAAATTGCAGTTAATGTGATTTCTGCATAATAAAATTAATAAGAAAACTCTAAAACATTTTTCAGTCTGAACTAACACCAGAAAAAAAAAACACACACACATATAAATATGGTCACTAGAAAACCTTAAAAATTAAAGTACATGCTTTTTCTAACTTTGCTTCTATTTTTTATATAAGACCTGTGTAGAAACTATGTCAAATTTAACCTTATTTATTTATTTTTGTTTATTTTTACTCATAAATTAAAAGAACTACAATAAGAAAAATGCATATACTCACAGATAAAAATCAGTCTTCTATCAGTCCAGATCATAAATTTATTTTTTGCTTTGTGGATTTTGGGAGGGGTCGGGAAAACATTTGACTCCATTTAAACCCAATTAGCAAAGTTATTTTGAATAGCCTCTATAATATCCAATTAGATGGAAAGTAAATATATACTTATTTTCAGTTTAAGTGAGAACGGAAATCTGTGATGTCTATAAAATTCAAAGGTAGTAGCTTTACAGAATATTGTATATAGACTCCAAAAACATGAGTGTTAGTTAAGATCCTTGGCTCACTAGCTGCCACCCAACCCAGTAAGTGCCTCTACTCTCATCTATTCCCTTCTTTTCTTTATTCTGCCCAAATCTTTGAGGTGGAAGGGCCCCCGACCAGGAAGACTAACATAAGTGTTGTGGTAATATGGAGGACATTTTTCATAGAAGTAGAGAGAGAAAGCTGAAGTAAGAGAGAGGAAGAGGGGAAGCAAGAGAGAGAGAAGAAAAAGAAACAAAAAATGGACATGTAAAATAAAAATACCCAGAATGCTATTTTCCCAGAAGTTAAAAAAAAAAAAGTTATTTTCTACTGTACAAAGGAAGTCAGCATCACCATGTACTAATCAGAACTTAATAAAATGTTCAGCTTTATTTTAATTGATGTTGTGGCTATTTGGACCAGGAATAGGGGGATATGGATTCATAAAAAGGTGTTGCCAATATCTAGATGTGTGATTTTAAACAAGAATCTGAATCATCTGCAAAATTAAGGGTTTGTAATAGATAAGCAATAAAGGGCCTTACTAATTCCAAAATTCAAAGACTTATTAAAACATAATTATTGGCAAACATCAGGGTTTATGTTTGGAGTGCTTGCTATTCTAACACTTAAAATCTTAAGTAAGAAATATACCTGCAATGTTCAGTGTTAAAAACAAATAAACAAACAAATAACAATAAACAAAACCTTGTTAATTACTGAATCATTGATTTTGTTGGTCTAATGGCAGCTATTTATATTTCTTAAAATTTTTAAAATAATTTCTTTGTATTCAAATAAGTTCTTAGAGTTATTTTTATTAAATTAACATTTTTACATGCATACCTGCTTTCAAATATCGGACTTAACTTTACATTTGGATATTTAATACTTAAAGATATGTTATTTAAATATTTAGAGTAATGCAAAAACATTTAAAGGAATACAAAAAAATACAGCACTTAATGATGCAAAAATAATGATGTCTATCATCCAACAAAAAATTGCCAGGCATACAAAAATGCAGGAAAACATGAGCCATAATGAGGAAAAATATGAGTGATTCAAAATAATCCAGAACTGATGCAGATGTTAAAATTAGCAGACAAGATCATTAATAATATATTATATATTTACTCCACATATTCAAAAGATAAAAGAAAATAGGAAAGTCATGGAAACTATAATAACAAATGAAACAAAACTTCTAGTCTTGAAAAATGCAATGTCTGAGATAAAACACACACAGGCTGTTACAGATTAGACACTGAAGAAGAATATATTAATGATCCTGAAGAAATAGCAATGTAAACTATCCAAAAATAAACAAAGAGCTTTAAAAAGACTAAAATAAAATGAAGAGCATCATTGAACTATGAACAACATCAAACAACTTGGTATACATCTACTTGGAATCCCAGAAGAAGAAGGGAGAGAAGGCAGAAAAACATTGAAGAAATTAAAGCCTAAAAATTTCCATATTTGATGAAATCTATGAACTTGTATGCCCAAGAGGTTCAATGACCTCAGCGTAGAAGAAACATGAAAGGAATATGAAGGTGCATCATAATCTAATAATTTAAAACTATTCATAAAGAGAAAAATCACAAAATCCTATAAGTAAAAAAGATACCAAATGTGGTACATACAAAGATAAAAATGGCAGCAAACTTTTTGTCAGAAACATTCAATTCAGAAGACAATCATACAGCATATTTAAAGCAAGTATTGAAATAAAAGCAATTGTCCACCTGGAAATTTATACCCTATGAAAATGAATAAATGAAAATAAAATAAAGACCCTTTCATCAAATATCCAAAAGCTAAAAGAAATCCATCACCAGCAGACTAGTGATAGAAGAAAAGTTAGAGGAGTCTTTCAGGAAGAAGAAAATTGACACTGATTTGAAATATGGTTCTCCATAAAGGAATGAAGAACATCAAAAATGGTAACCATGTGAGTAAGATCTAGCACACATGTTTTTGAAGTCAGAAAAGTTTAAATAATTATACCCTAAGAGTTATTGACATCAAGTCAATAATAACAAGTTTCTATTTTGGAATGAAAAAACTGCCCATCTAAAGTGTTTGAAGAATGGATCTTGATAAAAGTACATATTTATTATTATTTATTAAACAGCTAATCTTTCAAAGACAGAAATTAGTCTTTTTATCATAACATTTATTCTTCATGAATATGTGGATTATTTTTCTCTTAACGTCTTTGATTTCTTTGTGGCCTAGATAAAATATGAACACTATATGTGCATGCATACAAAAAATTCTATTGACAAGAACTTTTCTGTACAGCAAAAATTATAAGACCACAGTTAATGGCTAACAAATTGTGAATAATATTTAATAAATAAGGTTTCAACTGCTATGGATTTAGTTGTTACTGAATTAGATATGCTACTTTGTAGTTCCTTTGGAAATAGCTTTATTGAGGGAATTATAGCATGACACTAAATATTTCCTCTTATTCATTGTTTTACCATATTTAATATTAACTATATTAAATTAATATAATTATAAATTATTAATATTGTAAGATTAATTATATACAGATTTTAATGGACATCTATTTAGAAAAATGTCTTTTTTTCCTAAAATATTTTTAAGTAATTTACAGATACAATGCAAACTGATTTCTTGTTTTAACCCTGTTTCTAGGTTTTGGATATTTTCCTTTTCTTTTTAAAAAAATCTATCCTTATCAAATGTTTATTGCCCAACATACCTGTCCAAGTTTCAGATGCAAGTAGAAATGCATGTATGAGGAGTTAGTTCTATTTCAGCGTTTATATTCTAATGGAGCTTTTGTTGAAACACTCATATTCTGTTTTTTTTTTTTTCATTGAAGTTCTTAAACTATGAATTTAGATCATATTGAAAATACAGTGGCATGAAGCATGAGTCCCTTTGCTGAGCTGTGATGATAATATACTTGATGATTTTATCTAGGGTGTTTTTCTTGTTACTATAAATTGTGACTAATTCATCTCACTTACTAATTCCTAAGGTACTTGCCTGTGTTGGTCACTAGAGATGTTATAAAATAAAAAACAAAATCATTGGGATGTGGAGGAATGGCATTCATGGGATATTCAGCAGAGAAATATCACCATTGCAAATGATAATTATTCTGTTTGTTAGATTTCTGTGATTAAGAATTCACTATGATTTCTAACACCTTTAAGTCAATAGACACTGTGCTAGTTTAGATGTATTATGTCCTCCAACATGACACCTTCTTTGATGCAATCTTGTGGGGGCAGACATATTAGTGTTAATTAGGTTGGAACCCTTGGATTAGGTTGTTTCCATGGAGATGTGACTCACCCAACTGTAGGTGATAACTCTGATTAGATATTTTCCATGAAGGTGTGGTCCTGCCTATTCAGTGTGGGCCACACCCAAGAGAGATGTTTTGGAGACAGCCACTGTAAACAGACTTTTGCTGACACTTTGCTCTGGAGAAGCTAAGAGAGACTAAATACCCCAAGAGCAACATTTTGAAGAATGCACAGGAGCTGAGAAAGAGCTGAAACACAACCCAGGATCACCTTCCCAGGTGACAGAGGTTTCCTGGATGCCAACTGGCCTTCCCTTGATAAAGGTATACTTGTGTTGATGCCTTAATTTGAACATTTTCATGGCCTTCAGACTGTAGATTTGTAGCCAAATAAACCCCCTTTATAAAAGCCAATCCATTTCTGGTATTTTGCATAATGGCAGCATCAGCAATCCAGAACACACACTAGGTAGTGTTTATTTGTAGTATAAAGTATGCACAAGGATACTGGACACTTACTTCTTTAAAGATCATTATGAAGATATGGAAGAATTTCAGAAACCTTCCCCAAAAAACAAACACAGTCTCTAGTTTAGGGACTCACATAAATAAATAAGTGTTTTCATATCAATTAAAGATGAATTCTAATGTCCAAACTATTAGATGAAAATGACCAAGACAAATAGTCAATAATGTTTGAGAAATGTATCCAAGTTCTGAAGTGTGGGAATTGCTGAACGGTGAAACTTTATTCTTTAAGAAAAATGAAGAAACAAAAGAAGGAACAGAAGTGGAAGGGAGAGGCCATCAATTGTTAGGAAACAGTTTGCTCCAGACTTAGACAATTTTAAAAAGTTGGAGTTTTAGTCATTTAAAAATGATAAATGGATTCATTTACATGCAACAAAATACAGTATTTCAGATCTGGAAGGAGACTCTGAGATATCTTTTCAAATTTCTCTCTTTACTCGTAAGGGAAAAAAAAAAGAGAATTGATTTAGAGGGGTTGAATAGCTAGAAATAGGACTCAGTTTATTTTTCTGCAATAGAAAGGGATTACTGGAGATGTTATAAGACTATAATATTTATGAATTTATTAATAAAAGAAAACTAATTTTTCCAATTTAGACCTTTACCTCCCTCTATTCTGTGAATTTATGCAGAAAAAAATTAGAACTTGGTGTACATCCCCAAAATAGAGTCTGCCACTTCTAGTATCTCAAAAAAGCAACCAAATCTCATTTTCCTAACAGACTCTCCTCCATCAAAATTTGAGTACAAATGCAATTTTTCTAATACCAATTATACAGACATTAAAATATAATATTAATATATCCATGTTTACCCCACAAGTTGTTACAGTATTTAAAAAGGAACATAGTTCTAAAATGTTTAGAACTATGCTTGAATATACTACAAAATGCTTGTTAAAATGAAAATAAAATGAATGCACCCATTCATTCATCAAACAGGTATACATTGAGTGCCTATTGCATGCATCATGCAGTTTTGGTTGTTGGCCATAGAGCTGTTGATAAAAGGCTATATATAGTCTATCTATCTATTTATCCATCCATCTATCTATATTTCAGTAGTCTCAAAAAATTTACCTAATCTGAAAGTATTCATATCAGGTGCATAGGCGGTCTGCCAAGTAAAATTAGAAGAAAGGAAAAGGGGAAAATACCATTACCAGTTTTACTTTAGGCAAAATGATAAAGTCGTCATGTTTCCTTCCTTCCTTATCATTCCATGTTCTTAGCTAGCTCACTCCAATCAGTATCAGCTACCAAGTTCTTAAGAGCTGAAAATCTGATGTTAAGTTAGTGTGAAATTAATATAAGATGTTAAGACTATTTGAACATGAAGACTTAGATTTGGTGAATGAATCATTTAATCTGCTTGAGGAAAAAGTTTTTCAGTTTGGTTGTGGTTACCAATATACTAATGGTAATACTGATAGAAGTAGAAATATTTTAGTGTTGTGGTTATCAATCTGCATCTTATCTCATCTTATCTATTACCCTTGGGCATCCACAAACTCAATCAATACATCAAGCCAACCCCAGTGACATTACTTCTAAGCCAGATTCCACACCTAAAAACTAAATAAATTCTTTTTTCCCTTTTTTTTAAGCTTATGTATTCATTGTATTACCATGCTTAGAAAAATATCCATTCACTCATCCTAGATAGCAAGTAACTTCACTTTCATGAATTCTTTTACTATAGTTACTGTTTCTGTAAGGCTTTCCAATTTGACAGGACATTGGTCTTTAAAATGGAAATCTCTTAATTTATCAAGTTTATATCA